>NW_023618243.1:0-30487 GCF_015220075.1 Falco rusticolus | reverse complement strand
TCGCCAAAGTGCCGCCCCTAAGCAGAGCCGAAAAACATCCCCGGGGGGTGGTGGGGGTGGTTGTTGGGGGGGGGTGTTGTTGTTGGGGGGGTGGTGGGGGTGGTGGGGGTGGTGTCTCCCCTACCACCACCGCAGGGGGAGCACACGGCCACGCGTGTTCTTACGGGAGGCCCTGCACTGACGCCCCCCCAGCCTGGCGCGTGCGCTGCCACGCGTGGGGCGGGGGGGGGGTTGGGGCGGGGGTGCAGGAGGAGCGGGGGTGCAGAAGCGCCGCGCTTCCCCCGCCGTGGGGTGGGGGGTGGGTTGGAACGCGTCTCCAACGCGTCTCCACGTACCGTTTCCACCCGGACTCTAAACGGTGCGACACCGGCGCGGGCCGACTCCCCCCCCCCCCCCCCTCCCCCCACAAGCCACCCCACCCGCACCCCCCGCCGGGTGCCCCCTCCCGCCCCGCACGGCCGGGGGACCCCCGATGCGGCGGCCACGGACGCCCCCCCGCGCCCCCCCGGCCAAGCAGCCGGGGTCGGACCCCACCGGAGACGCCGCGACCGGAGCGGGGCCCCATGAGGGGCCCGGGGCGCGGAACCGCCGGCGGGTAACGGGGGTGGGGGAGGGGGGGAGAGGGCAGGGACCTCCAGACCTGCCCCACGTGTCCCCGGCGGGCCATGGCGGGCGGGACCCCCAGAGCTGGCGCTGTCCCTGGGGACCCCCGCATCGCCCCTCCCCCCAGTCCTGGGGACCCCAAATTCCTACGGACCCCCCGTAGCGCCGCCCCTCCCCCCCATTCCTGGGGACCCCCATATTGCCCCCCCACAATTCCTACGGACCCCCATATCGCCCTCCCACACTTTTTAGGGATCCCCATATCGCCCCCCCCCGATTCCTGGGGACCCCTGTATCTCACCCCCCAATTCCGAGGGACCCCCATATTTCCCCCCTAATTTCTGAGGACCCCTATATTGCACCCCCAATTCCTGGCAACCCAGGTATTGGGGAACCCCATCCCCCCGCCCCCCCCCCCCCAATGACCAGGGTTCTTGGGACCCCCATCTCCCCCATCTCTGGGTAATGGGGGGCTGGGACCCCCATCTCCCCCCATGCCTGATGACCAGGGTTCCTGGGACCCCCATCCCCCCCCATCCCTCGGTACGAGGAGTTCTGGGACCCCCATCTCTGGGTACTGGGGGGCTGGGACCCCCATTTCCCCCACACCTGATGACCAGGGTTCCTGGGACCCCCATCTCCCCCCCCCGGGGTAGTGGGCGCGGCTGGGACCCCCATCACCCCCCATACCTGATCACTAGGGTTCCTGGGACCCCCATCCCCCTTCCCGCCTGCGTACCGGGCGTCCTGGGACCCCCGTCTCCCTGCCCCCCCCCGATGACCAGGGTTCTTGGGACACCCACCCCACCCCCCACCACCCCCCACCACCCCACTAACCCCCCCATTTCTCCCCACAGCTCCCCGGCGCCTTCCCCCCCCACCCCACCCCCTCCCCTCCCCCCACCCCCCCCCCTCCTCCTCCCCTCCTCCCCCACCCACCTCCCCCTCCCCTCCCGACGGCCACTACCTTCTGATCGACAACCAAGGGCTCCCTTACACCGTCCTGGTGGCTGAACCCGGGGGTCCCGGGACCCTCCGCCGTATTTTTTCCTGCCCGGTTTGCGGTCGTTCCTTCGAGTACCTCTCGTACCTCCAACGCCACAGCATCACCCACTCGGAACACAAACCCCACGTCTGCCGGGCGTGCGGCAAAGCCTTCAAGAGAACATCCCACCTGGAACGGCACAAGTACACCCACGCGGGGCGCAAGCCCCACGCCTGCCCCCTCTGCCCGCGGCGCTTCCGCGACTCCGGCGAGTTGGCTCATCACCAGCGGGTCCACACAGGAGAGCGACCCTTCCAGTGTCCCCAGTGCCACCTGCGCTTCGGCGAGAGGAACACGCTGCAACGGCACGTCAGGAGGAAGCACGGGGGGCAGGGGGGGGCAGCGTGAGGTTGGGGGGGCTTGGGGGGGTGGAGGGGGTGGTTGGGGATGTGGTAGGATGGTGGCCGTGGGGTTGGGGACACCAAGGGATGGTGGCTGTGGGGCTCATCGTGAAGAGATGGTGGCCATGGGGCTCATCATGAAGGGATGGTGGCCATAGGGTTGGGGATGTGGCAAGATGTTGGCCATGGGGTTGGGGACACCAAGGGATGGTGGCCATAGGGCTCATCGTGAAGAGATGTTGGCCATGGGGTTGGGGACATGGACAAATGGTGGCCATGGGGCTTATGGTGAAGAGATAGTGGCCATAGGGTTGGGGATGTGGCAAGATGTTGGCCATGGGATTGGGGACACAAAGGGATGGTGGCCGCGGGGATCATGAGGAGGTGGTGGCCATGGGAGTCATCATGAAGAGACGTTGGCTGTGGGGTTAGGGATATGGACAAATGGTGGCCATGGGGCTCGTCGTGAAGAGATCGTGGCCATGGGGTTGGGGATTGTGTCAAGGTGTTGGCTGTGGTGTTGGGGACACCAAGAGATGTTGGCCATGGGGTTGGGGACATGGTCAAATGGTGGCCATCGGTTTGGGGATGTGGCAAGATGTTGACCATGGGGCTAGGAACACCAAGGAATGGTGGCCATGGGGTTGGGACATGGACAAATGGTGGCTGTAGAGGTCATTGTGGTAAGATGGGTGGCCATGGGGTTGGGGACATGGACAAACGGTGGCCATAGGGTTGGGGATGTGGCAAGATGGTGACCATGGGGTTGGGGACACAGAGGGACGGTGGCCCAGGGCTTGGGTGCGTGGAAGGGTGGGTGGCCCTGGGGCTCCTGCATGGGGGGATGGTGACCCTGGGGATGCGCTGCCCCCCGTGATCCCCCTCTGGGTCTCCCCAACTTGATGTTGTCTCTTTTTTTTTTTTTTTTTTTGTAATTATTGTTTTTCATTTTTGTTTGTAATTATTAAAAAGCTGTTTTTTGGTTTTGGCTGTTCCCTGCTGTTGTCCTGTTGGGGGATGGGTGGGGGGAGGGGATGGGGGTGGCTCGAAACCAATGGCCTGAACCCAGTCTCCACCCAATCCCTGGACCCCTCGGCTGACCATCCCCTCCCCTCCCCTCCGCCCCCCCCCCCCCCCCCCCCCCCCCCCCCCGAGTCCCCAGCCAACCAACCCACCCAGCTAACTAAGCCATTTAACCAACCCACCAGCCAGCCAAACAACCCACTAGCTGACCAATCCACCAGCCAATCAAAACAGCTAACCAACCCATCAGCCAATCCCAGCTAACCAAACCCAGCTAACCCGTCAGCAAACCCAGCTAACCAACCCACCCATAACCAAGTCCTGTCATCATCTGACCAACCCCCCCACCCATAACCAAGTCCTGTCATCATCTGACCAACCCCCCCACCCATAACCAAGTCCTGTCATCATCTGACCAACCCCCCCATGATCCACCCAACCCCCCCTCAACACCCCCCCCCTCCCCCCAGACTCATCCTCAGTCGCATCCACGTTTAATATCGGTTTGGTCTGTACATCGCGGGCCGCCCCTCCCCCACAGCCGCGCCCCGCCCCCCCCGCCGGGTGGGGGAGGGCCCCCCCCTCTATCATAGATATCTTTATATATATATTTAACATTTATAGGTGCGCTATTTATAGACCTACGGCGGTAGAACCCCCACGGGAGGGGGGGAGGGGGGTCTCTGCATCCCAGCCCCCACCCCGGGGGACACCCAGGTGTCCGGGCTCAGCGGGGGATGGGGCAGTGTCTGTGTGTCCGGTGGCGGTGCCGAGCTGTGCCACGGTGAGTGGGGCCGGCCGTGCTGGGCCACGTTGCACGGTGAGAAGCCATGCCGAGCCGTGCCGAGCCGCGTCACACCTCGATGAGCTGTGCCAAGTCCTGCTGTGCCACGACGAGCCACGTGGCATCGCGCCGAGCCGTGCTGAGCCGTGCCGAGCCCCGCTGCCCGGTGCCAAATCATGTTGCACCATGAGCAGCCGCGCTGCACCGTGCCGAGCCGTGCCGAGCCGTCACCCCCGTGTCAAGCCGTGCTGCAGCGTGATCTGTGCCGCACCACGCTGAGCCGTGCCGAGCTGTGCCGTGCCACGCCGAGCCATGTTGCACCATGTTGAGCCGTGCCAAGCCCCGCTGCCACACGCTGAGCCGTGCCATGCTGTGCCACGATGATCTGTCCTGCACCACGCCGAGCCGTGCTGAGCCATGTTGAGCCGTGCTCAGCCATGTTGCCCCACGCCGACCCGTGCCGCACAACACACCAAGCCGTGCTGAGCCGTGTTGCACCGTGCCACGCCACACACCAAGCCGTGCTGACCATGTTGCACCGTGTTGAGCTGTGCCGAGACATGTTAAGCCGTGCCGAGCACTGTTGCGCCGTGTTGAGCCGCGCCGAGCCATGTGGCACCACTGAGCCGTGCCGAGCCGTGCTGCACCATGTTGAGCCGTGCCACGCCACACCAAGCCGTGCCAAGCCGTGCTGCTCCACGCCGAGCCGTGCCCTGTTGCCCCATGCTGAGCTGTGCCGAGCCCTGTTGCACCGTGTTGTGCTGTGCCACGCCGAGCCTTGCCGAGGCATGTTCCACCGTGTTGAGCCGTGCCGAGCCGTGCTGCACCATGTTGGGCTGTGCCACGCCGAGCCGTGCCAAGCCGTGTTGCCCCACGCCGAGCTGTGCCAAGGCATGTTGCACCGTGTTGAGCCGTGCTGAGCCATGTTGAGCCGTGCCGAGCCACGTTGCCCCGTGCCGAGCCACCTCGCACCACCAGCTCCCTCACCACCATCTCCCCACCCCAAAGGGGTGCCCCCCCTGCCCCCTGCCCCTCCCCCCTCAGGCATCCTTGTGCCCCAGGCCAGCCAGGCGCTCCAGCTTGTGGCCGTGCCGGTGTTTTTTGAGGCCGTAGGTGTTCCTGAAGGCTTCGCCGCAGGTGCTGCACTTGAAGGGGCGGCCGCCCTGGTGGGTCTGGAGGTGTTTGCTGAAATACTTGGGGTCCTTGAAGAGCTTGAGGCAGGCGGAGCAGCGCAGGTCGCGGCGGGCGTCGTGGGAGCGTTGGTGCCGTAGGATGGACGAGAGGTAGAAGAAACTCTTACCGCAGAGCTCGCAGCGGTAAACCTTCTCGCCCAGGTGAACCCGGCGGTGTTCCAGGAGGTTGGAGCGATAGCGGAAGGTTTTCCCGCAGGTTTGGCAACGTTGAGGGCGAGCCACGACATGGAGGCGTTGGTGTTCGGCCAGGCTGGAGGACTGAGCAAAGCGTTTGTTGCAGAGGGCGCATTTGTAGGCGCGTTCGCCAGTGTGAACCACTTTGTGCTGCCGGAGGTACCAGGAGCGTAAAAAGCCGCGGCCGCAGACAGCGCAGCGGTATGGCCGTTCCTCCGTGTGGCACCGCTGGTGCCGCATCAGCAACGCCGCTTCCCAAAAGCGTTTCCCGCAAACGGAACAACTGAAATGACGTTTTTGCAAATGCCGGCGCCGGTGGAGCAAGAGGTCGTAGGCGCCGGTGAAATTCTGGCCGCAGACGCCGCACGCCAAGGTGCGCCGCACCAGGTGGACGTATTTATGGGTGACCAAAGCTAAAAAATGTTTGAAGCTTTGGCCACAGGTGCCGCAGGTGAAGCGCTCACCGCTGGGCACCACCGGGTGTTCCTCGGGGGGCTGCAACCCGCTTTCGGCTGCCGGCCCCCCCTCCGGGAGCAGGCGCTCAGGGGTGGTTTGGTGGACCAGTTTGTGCCACATCAGGTTCTCGATGAAGCCGAAAGCTTTGCCGCAAGCGTCGCAGCCATAGGGCTTCTCCCCGGCATGGGCTTCCTTGTGGTTGACGGCACGGAAAAGGTCGGGGAAACGTTCGCCGCATTCGCCACAGCCGTAGCTCAAGCCTTCAGGGGGGGTCCCGGCGCCCCCCAAACCGCAAGGCAAAGGCAGACGGTGGATTTGCTTGTGGCGGGTGAGGCTCTGGGGGTACCCAAAGGCTTTGCCGCAGAGCTCGCACTTGTAGGGGCGCTCGCGGGTGTGGACGACGTGGTGCTTGCTGAGGTGGAAAGACTCGCGGAAGCGTTTGCCACAGACAGCGCATTGATGCGGCTTCTCCCCCGTGTGGATCCGCTCGTGCCGCTTCAATGACTCCCGCCGGCCAAACGCCCGCCCGCAGATCCCGCAACCGAAACTCTTCCCCGGCGCCAACAACGCAGCCGGTGGCGGTGATAAGAATCCTCCGGCGCCGTCTCCTGGCTTCGTTTCCCCCTCCGGCGCCGCCACGTAGGCACCGGGGAACACCGGCGTTCCCTTGGGAATCCCAGGGTATCCCGGTGTGCCAGGCTTGGGGCCGGTGTGGACTTGGCGGTGCCGTAACAAGCTCTGCGGGGCGGTGTAGGCTTTGCCGCACACCTCGCACTTGTAATCAGGGCGCTGGCCGCTGTGGGCGGCTTGGTGCTGGAGGAGGTACGCCGGATCCCGGAATTCCTTCCCACAGACGGCACAGGGCACACGGAGCAGCCCCGAGTGGGTTTTGATGTGGCGGGTGAGGCTCTCGCGCCGGTTGAAGCTCTTGGCGCACACGGAGCAGCTGAAGGGCTTCTCGCCGGTGTGAATGATCTGGTGCTGGTGGAGGTGGCTCGGCTTCTTGAAGACCTTCCAACACAACGAGCAGGTGAAGGGACAATCTGGGGCGGCACCGCTGGGGGCTGCGGGGGCGGCACCGGGGGCCAAAGTCACCCCGCCGGGGGCTGGAATGACCCCACTGGGCGCCAAGATGACGCCGCCAGGTGCTGGGATGACGCCAGCGGGTGCTGGGATGACGCCAGCGGGTCCCACATTGACTCCGTCGGGCGCCACGTTGACGCCGTTGGGCGCCGGCATGACTCCGCTCGCCAAGGGGTTGACCCCGTTGGGTGCCGCGTTGACTCCGCTGGGCGCCGCGTTGACCCCGTTCAACGGGTTGACTCCGCTGGGCGCCGCGTTGACCCCGCTTGTCAACGGGCTGACCCCATTGGGTGCCGCGTTGACTCCGCTGGGCGCCGCGTTGACCCCGCTCGCCAACGGGTTGACTCCGTTGGGTGCCGGCAAGACCCCACCGGTCCCGTTGGGTGCCGCGTTGACCCCATTGGGTGCCACGTTGACCCCGCTCGCCAATGGGTTGACTCCGCTGGGTGCCGGCAAGACCCCACCGGTCCCATTGGGTGCCGGCATGACCCCGGAGGTGGTGGCCACCACCGCAGGGGTGATGCTAGCCGCGCCACCGTCTTCGGTGGTGTCTTTATGGCAACGCCGGTGGCGGATGAGGCTGGAGATGTGGTTGTAGGTGCGGCCGCAGGTGCCGCACTCATAGGGGCGCTCGCCGCTGTGCACCAACATGTGCTGCACGAGGTGGGACGACTGCTTGAAGGACTTTTGGCAGACACCACAAGGGAAACGCTGCTCCATAAAATACTTCAACCGACGGAAATAACTCTTCTCTTCCCTCAATGCCGTCACTGAGGGGGCCGGGGAGGCCACCGGGGTCCCCGTCGTCACTGTCCCCGCCGCTACCGCTACCGTCCCGCTCCGTTTCAGCCCCCCGAAGAGGTGCTGGTGGCTGGAGAGGTCCACAATGCCCCACTGGGGTGCGTTGAAGGCACCGGATGCCTCAAAAAGGGGCTGTGGCGGGGGGGGCACAGCTGGGCTGGTGTATGGGGGGGCCCCCGCTTGCACCCCCACGCTTCCTTCTGCTTTTTTTGGCTGGGAGGAAGAGGAAGAGGAGGAAGAAGAGGAAGAGGAGGAAGCGGCGCTTTCAGCCTTGAAGTCCTTATGCTTGGCGGTGGGGGGGCGGTCAAAGGGGGGGGCACCGGGTTGGGGGGCGTAATCGAAGGGGGGCTGGGGGCAGGGGAGGGTAGGCAGGGTTTTGGGGTGCTCGTGGCCGTAGGGCTCCATGGGCTCGAAGCGTTGGTGGTTGAGGAATTCCAGGAAGTCGAAGGGATAACTCTGGAAGTGGACGCTCTCGTCGGTGACGTTGGCTTCCATCTCCGCCCAGGGGAGGGGGGGGCTCTGACCTGGGGGAAGGGGGGGGGCAGGGGGTGTGAGAAAAAGGGGAGGGGGTCCGGGGGCTGCCCCCCGCTGCTGGGGATGAGCCCAAGGGGTGGGATGTGGGGCTGGGTTATGGGGTCCCCTCCGGTTTTGGGGCAGGCTGGGGGTGGATGGGTTTGGAAACGAGCCCAGAGCAGGGATGTGGGGGTTCCCTTGGGTCTGGGGGGGCTACACAGGAGGGGGATGGGGGTCTGGAGGATCCCAGAAATGGGATGTGGGGCTGGGTTATGGGGTCCCCTTGGGTTTTGGGGGGGCTGTGATGTCTGCTGGGGACACAGGGGTGGATGGGGGTCTGGAGGAGGCCAGAGAGGGCTGTGGGGATGGGTTATGGGGTCCCCTCGGGTTTTTGGGGGGGGGGGGGGGGGCAGGGGATGATGAGTTTGGAAATGAGCAAAGAGGGGGGATGTGGGGATTGGGGGGGTCCCCATGGGTTTTGGGGGGGCTTTGAGGTCTGGGGGGGCAACACAGGGGTTGGATGAGGGTCTGGAGGAGCCCAGAGCAGGGATGTGGGGCTGGGTTGGGGGGTCCCCACAGCTGTTGGGGGGCTTTAAAACCTGGAGGGGGGGGACAGGGGGTGGATAGGGGTCTGGAGGAGCCCAGAAATGGGATGTGGGGGTGGGTTGGGGGGGTCCTCTTGGGTTTTGGGGGGGGCTGTGAGGTCTGGGGGTAGACAGGGGGTGGATGGGTGTGAGGGGGAGCCCTGAGGGGGGATGTGGGAGTCGGGGGGTCCCCCCGGTTTTTGAGGGGACAGGGGTTGGATGGGGGTCCAGAGAAGCCTGATGGGGAGGAGGGGCTGGCGTGGGGTCCCTTGGTTTTGGGGGTGGTCAGGAGCTGATGGGGGTCAGGGGGAGCCCAAGGGTGGGTGGGATGTGAGGGTTGGATGGGGTCCCCCCGGGTTTTTTGGGGGGACAGAGGTGGATGTGGCTGCAGAGGAGCCCGGGGTAGGATGTGGGGCTGGGCTGGGGGGTCTCCCCGTTTTTTTGGGAGGACAGGGGTGGATGGGGGTGCGGAGAAGCCCACAGATGGGATGTGGGGCTGGGCTGGGGGTTTCAGGGGGGCTGTGAGGTCTGGGAGACTACACAGGGGGTGGAGGGGGGTCAAGGGGAGCCCTGAGGGGGGATGGGGGGGTTGGGGTGGTCCCCCCGGGGGTTTGGGGGGGGGGAGCGATGGGTGTCAGGGGGATCCCGCGGGGATGGGGGAGCCCCCTCGGCTTTTTAGGGGGGCTCTGAGCTCGGGTGGGGGAGGGGCTATGGGGACCCCTCACCGGGGGGGGGGGGGGGGGCTAAGAGGGCACAGCTCTCACGGAGGGGAGGGGGGGGGGTTGGGGGTCCCTCAGCCCCGGGGTGGGGGTGGGGGAGGGGTCACTCACCTGGGGGTGAACCAGGCGCGTCCGTGCGGGGCGGGGGCGTCAGTGCGGGGCTGGGGCTGGGCCTGGGGGGGGGCCGGGGGGGGTCCTGGCCCTGGAGCCCCGCATGGACGCGCCTGCCCAGCCGCACCTCCCCCACCGGAGCCGGAACCCCCCGGGCCGCGGTCACGTGATGCAAACCCCACCCACCCCCCTCTATCCCACAATCCTTCGCGACACCGCACACAGGATACGCACCAGGGGTCCGGGATATCGCGATAGCCCCCCCCACCCCCCCCACCCCGTGATTTAGGGCGGGCGCGGAGACCCCCAAAGCCCTGAGGGAGGGGGGAGGGGGAAACGACTCGTTGCCAACATTAAAGATGGCGCCCGTGGCGTCCTCCGCCGGGCAAGATGGCGGCCGCTGCCCGGCGCCTAATGGGGCTCGAGACAAGATGGCAGCGCTCGGCCGGCGCCTGCCCTTACGCAAGATGGCGCCCGGCAAGTGCCCGTACACAAAACGGCGGCCGGTGCCCACCGCGCCCGCTCTAAAAATGGCCGCGGCTCGCAGCCAATCAGAAGCGCGGGTTTGGAGGTGACCACGCCTTCGGGCGGAAATGACGACACGCCCCAGCGGGAGGCGTTGCCGGACGCCGCGTCTCGCTGTGGGGAGGCCCGCGGGGAGGGGGGTGGGGGGGGTGCTGCGGTGCGGGGGTCTGTGACGGCATCCTGGGGGGGAAGGCGGTCGTGACGGGTCCCCATAGGACCCTGTGCCCCTCCCCAGGGCGTGTCTTGACGCCGGGACCCCGCCCCCGCTCCACCCCTAGGCGCGGCCCATTTAAGACCGAGTCCGCTTTCAGAGTGCGGCCCCTTTAAGAGCTCTCCCACCCCCGCCCCCGGGTGGGCACGTGCGGCCCCACGTGTTCCCCTACCCCTCAGGCCTCACCCCCCCTCGCCCGACCCATCGATAACAATTAAAACAATTTTATTTGGGGTTCAATCAATTTAGGTTGAGAAACAATAAGCAGAAACAGCGCTGGGTGCGCAGAAAACTCAATTAGTTCCACCACACGCACCCTTGAGTCCTGAAAGCAGCGTCTTTTATGCCCGGATCGTGAGCAATCCCCTCTCGCCGGATGTTCCTCCCGCTCTTTCCCCGATGGGCCGTTAGGGTACGCCTTCTCCTCCTATTGGCTCTCCTTTGGCGCGCTTTTTCAAATCTCAAGGTCTTTGTTTCCTTTGGTGGGCCTTCCCTGGCGTGGTTTCGCTTTCGTTACCTCCTTCAGGCCTTCCCTTCAGGCCTTCCCTGGCGTGGTTTCACTTTCGTTACCTCCTTCAGGCCTTCCCTGGTGTGGTTTCACTTTCCTTATCTCCTTCGGGCCTTCCCTGGCCTGGTTTCGCTTTCGTTATCTCCTTCAGGCCTTCCCTGGCGAGGTTTCACTTTCGTTATCTCCTTTGGTGGGCTTTCCCTGGCGTGGTTTCGCTTTCGTTATCTCCTTTGGTGGGCTTTTCCAAGCAGCTATTGCCTCAGGGGAAGGGGAAGCCATCACATTGTCTCAAAGGAGAACCACACACACCCACTCACCACAACTGCGATCCAGGTCCAAGATTTACACAGGGTACAACAATTACACTTACCACAGTGCATTCTATTTTTGACATGAATCATGACTGCGTTTATCACAATCCCCCCTTTTGTTTCTGTTTACCTTATCGATTCATGTCTTAGTTTCCAATGCTCAAATCAAACAGGGACAAGTAACAACCCCAAAAAAATTATTAGTCAAGTAAAACATTGAATTAAACAGGGATAAGTAACAACCCCCCAAAATATTTCCAAGACTATAACACAAACAGGGATAAGTAACAACCCCCCAAATTATTAATCAGGTAAAACATTGAATTAAACAGGGATAAGTAACAACATCCCAAGTATTCCCAAGAGTATAACACAAACAGGGATAAGTAACAACCCCCCAAATATTCCCAAGTGTATAACACTCGCTTCGGTAACTCAATTACATACAACAATTGGTAAGATTAAATAGTTACCCTTTGTTATAATTTTAACTAGTTTTACAAACACATTTTTAGCAACTGTGGGAACTTCATGTTTGACTCCTGTTTTCATCTCATGATAAAACAAGCTAGGTAACAAACGATTAACAAACAAACAAATGATTAACAAACAAAAATCTTCTCCTTTCTTTACCCATCCCTCTGTTTTCTTAATATAAAGTTGGAAGTATAAAGGGTGTCCACACCTTCCCACAGGGTTCCAATCAGGACCCTTATCAAGAGAGGTCCGGTCAGGATCATAATGCTCAGCGGTCACCGCCCCAGGGGCTGCAGCCCTGGCAGACCTTGTCAGCTGCAGCACCGATTCCCTCCTGATATGGAGAAATAGTGCAAAATAGGGACAATAAACATCGATTGTGATTGTATATGTCTGCTCAAAGAGTGTAGGTATGGTGATTGGTCACGCAACCGTATAGTTTTAAGGAAATACCTGCTCAAGGAGTATAGGTGTGGTGATTGATCACGTAACCATATAAATTTAAGGAAATACCTACTCTTCTTCCTCTAACAAAGGGGCTATTTATAAAAAGGATGAGAAACATTCTAATGTTATCTAGAGATCTCCTTGCTAAAGAGAACCAGATGATGGACACAAGGACATGAATTAGTTGCAAACTTGCAAGACCACCACATTCCAGGAAAAGGACTGATAAGCTAATTAACATACGAAGTGAGAGTAGGCGGGTTTAGGTAACGAATATGTATAAGCGTCAGTTGAACATTCGTTTGTTTTATTGTATAAATATGAGATGCTTCCTCACTTCGGGCATGCACGCTTGTGGTGGAGCAATCCCCCATGCATCTGCGTGCAACAAACATACCTACTTTATAACTTTCGAGTTATAGATTTTAATTCCGTATGTCACTCCGGTCTTGCCCTCTCCAATTTTATCAAAGTGTGGGACTCCCAACATAACAAACACCAACAGAGGTCCTGGAAAATTAGGGAAGAGCAAGTTCAACAAGCTACTAAAGATAACATCGGTTCTCTTGTACTTTAAAATTTTTGTAAATTCAACTACCCTTTTACGGAAGTCAATATAAATTTCCCCAGCTGTTACATCAAGCTCTTTTAAATTCAATCTTTACGTTTTTAATAATAGGAACGCTGAAAGTGTTACTGAAATCTTGGAATGAAGAATTTATCAACACCAATGTGATGTAGATAAGCAGACACTTCTTCATTGACGGCTGGGTGCATGAGTGAGTCCTCTCACGATCCACGCACACAAAGTTTCAAAATCATACACCTTATATAGAACTTATTCGTACATATTCATTAAGTATTCATGCATAAACATTATATTTCCCGAAAATCATTAACATACTCTCCTCCCATATCTGATTCTGCGCAGTAAAGGTTAGAAAGGTCTGGAAATGGGCCTGAGGTATGATTTGGGTGGGTGGTGTATGAGTCGGTGGTCGTGATCTCCCCCTGCCGGAATTACCTTTTACTAAAGTTCACGGTTTCTTGGCAGGTAACTACAAATTGTTCCAGTCAACTCTCCCCAGTTCTATTAATTCTATATTCTGACGTTTCAGTACACTTTCTACATACAGAAGACGAGTCAAATACAAAGAAATCGGTAAAATCCCAAATTTGTTACCTAAGTTTTAAACAATGATTCTAGCCCATTTTTCTGGCCTTGGTACAGTGCTGTATAGAGGATTTCATAGCAGCTTTTGCTGTGCAACTACAATGTAATTAAAATATATTTCTTATTCCAAATGATTTTATAAAATCAAATAAAGTCGATTAATTCTAACTTATTAGCAGATTTTTAAAGAAAGGTTCCGCTGTCGCTCCTACTACCAAAGCTGTATCTCTACTTGCTGGACATCCCAAAGGGATGTGCCAAACTGTGGGCCGTTCAGCTCCGGTATCAAAAAAACCCCCATCGCTTTGGTAAAACAGGGTCGGGCCCCGCCCACCTCGCTACGTCCCATTGGCTAAATCTAGGTCAGACCGCCCCCTCCTCCTCCCCTCCCGCCCGCCCCCGCGCGGCGCCCATGGCCGCGCCGCATGACCGCTGGCCGCGCCCCCTGCCCTTCTATTGGCTGAAGCTGGCGACAGGGGGCGTGGCCCGGTGGATGGGTGGAGCTCCACCCTTTGCGGGGAGGGGCGGGGCGACACCTGCAGTGGAGGCGGGGATTGGCGAGGGAGTGAGGCGGCAGTGACCAATGAGGGGAGCGCAACGTGCGCGGAGGGGGCGGAGCTTCCACCCAGCGACGTCCCGCCCCTCGAGGTTGTGGGCGGGGAGAAGGGCGTGGCCAGCAGGCAGCGAGGGCGCTGATAAGCGGACAGGCTGAGTGGGGGCGTGGCCTCCTGGGGGCGCAGCGCCCCCGCGGGCGGCTCATGCCGAGGGCACGGCGGGGCGCGGGGCGGCAGGTCGGCATCGGGGGGGCGGGCACCGGGCGGGGGGGCACCGGGATCGGGGAAGGGGGGGGTTATAGGGGGACACCGGGACTGGGGGGGTCACCGGGACCCCGGGGGGGCGGCACCGGGATGGGGGGGGGCACCGGATTGGGGGGCTATTACGGATTCCAGGATCGGGGGGGGCACCGGGATGAGGGGTGGCACCGGATTTGGGGGGGGGCTATGGGTGTCACCGGGACCGGAGGAGTAGCCGGGACCCGGGGGGAGGCCTATGGGGGGGTACCAGGACCGGAGGGGGTACCGGGACCCCGGGGTGGGGGTACCGGGATGGGGGGGGGAAACCGGGAAGGGGGGGCACAGGGACCCGGGGGTGGGGGTGGTAGCGGGATGGGGGGGGGGCCAAGGGGGGTGTACCAGAACCGGGCGGGGGGGGGGCAGCAGGACCCGGGGGCGAAGCGGGATGGGGCGGCACCGGGATGGGGGCGGCAATGGGGGGGCATCAGAACCCGGGGGCGCACCGAGCGGGGGGGTCGCCGGGGGGAGGGGGGGCACCGGGACCCAGAGATGGAGCTGGGACCCGGCCGGGGGGGTGGGGGGGGAGGAGGGGAAAGATTGCCCCCACCCGTGGGACCCCCACGCTGAAGCGGCGGGGGGGTGGGGGGGTGACCTGGGATCGCCCCCTCTCCCCCCCGGGCTTCCGCTCCCACGCGGGGGGTGAAATCCGCCCCTCCCCCCCCCCCCCCCCCCCCCCGTGGGAGCCAGCCCGGGGTCGCCTGAGGTGAGGGCGCACGTGGGGGGGGGGGGGGGCGGAGTTCCCACGTGAGCGCCGCACGTGCGCGTGTCCCCCTTCCCCCCCCCCAACGAGGTCCCGTGTCCCCCACGCGTGTCCCGCCGTCACGTGCGGCCGGTCACGTGACCCCGCGGATTTAATTCGGGGGGGGGAGGGGTGGATGAGGGATGAGTGGGAGGGGGGGGAGATGTCTCGCCCCACCCCACCCCACGCGCCGTGACGCGTGCCCGTGCCCCCCCCCCCCCCCGCAGGATGGAGGAGGCGGGTGGGTGTCGCGGGGCCTTCGTGGGGCCCCCCGCCCCTCCCCCCCCGTGGGAACGTCCCGGGGCCGGCGGCGGGGAGCTGGAATACGTGGATCTGGATGAATTCCTGCGGGAGCACGGGCTGCCCCCCAGCCCCGAGCCCCCCCCCGCCCACGAGAGACCCCCCGGTGGGTGCCGCGCGTGGGGGGGGAGGGGCGTGGACCGCGCGTGGAAAGGGGGCGGGGTGGGCTCCCTCCTCCCCCCACCGGGTTCACCAGTTATAGGAGGGGAGGGGGCATTTGTGTGGAGGGAGGGGGGAGTCTCTGGTGTGTGAGGGCGTTCACGCGTGGGGGGGTGTCCCGGGGGGGGACAAACGGGGGGGGACACGAGTGGGGGGGGGCAGTGAGGGCTCCCCTTTCCGGGGGCTCCCGTTATAGGAGGGGAGGAGGCACTTGGGGGAGGGGGGGAGCCTGGGGGGGGAGGGGGAGGGGTGTCGGCTCGTGGGGGGAAGGTCCCGGGGGGGGGACACGAGTGGGGGAGGAGGGGGGAAGCACATGTGGAAAGGGGGTGGGGAGAGCCCCCCCCCCCACTGGGACACAGTTTAGGAGGGAGGGGGCACTTTTAGTGGGGGAGGGGGGAGGCTCAGGTGGGGGGGGGCACATGTGGGTGGGGGACACTAGTGGGGGGGGCGGGGACCACGTGTGGAAAGGGGGTGGGGAGGGCACCCCCTCCCCCCACCGGGGGCAGCTGTTACAGGAGGGGAGGGGGCACTTGTGGGGGGGAGGGGAGGAGTTTCAGGGGGGGTTGTCCACGCATGGGGGGCGGAGTCTCGGGGGGGGACACGACACGTGGGTGGGGGACACGAGTGGGGGAGGAGGGAGGCACCACGTGTGGACCGACCCCTATCACCTGCCCCCTATCGCGATACCCCCCTGGATGCCCCCCCATTGCAATAGGGACCCCCCCCCAATGCCCGATCACATCACGACAGGTTCCCGCTGCATTGCAATAGCCCCCCTCCCATCATGATATGACCCCCTATTGCAACTATCGCCTCCCACCCTGTCACAATACACACCCCCCAATACCGTCGCATTGCAATAGAGACTCCCCAATGCCTGACCACATCACCATAGGAATCCCCCACATTGCGATGGCTCCCCCCCATTGCAATATGACTCCCTATCACAACAGACCGCACCCTATCGCCTTCCTCTGTTGCGATACACACACCCCATTGTAATAGGGACCCCCCAATTCCTGACCACATCATGACAAGCCCCCCCCGGTGCGTCACGATATCCCCCCTTCCATTGTGATATGACTCCCTATCACAACAGACCGCACCCTATCGCCTTCCTCTGTTGCGATACACACACCCCATTGTAATAGGGACCCCCCAATTCCTGACCACACCATGACAAGCCCCCCCCGGTGCGTCACGATATCCCCCCTTCCATTGTGATATGACTCCCTATCACAACAGACCGCCCCCTATCGCCTTCCTCCTGTTGCGATACACACCCCCCATTGTAATAGGGACTCCCCAATTCCTAACCACATCGTGACAAGTCCCCCCGCCCGTCGCGATATCCCCTCTCCCATTGCGATATGACCCCCTATCGCGACAGAGCGCCCCCTATCGCCTCTCCGGGGGTCCTATCGGGGCAGGCTCAGGACTATCGCCCTCCCCCCGCAGCCCCCG
Organism: Falco rusticolus; assembly: GCF_015220075.1. NCBI lineage: Eukaryota > Metazoa > Chordata > Aves > Falconiformes > Falconidae > Falco > Falco rusticolus. Next base: position 13,888 of record NW_023618243.1, on the reverse strand, counting down.
GCCCGCCCCGGGCCCCCCCCACCCCTCCGGCGCCGGGGGAGCCGCTGCTGGAGGCGGAGCTGGGGGGGGGCGGGGGGGGGACCCTTCGACCCCCGGCGGCTCCGCTTCTCCCAGGACGAGCTGCGCCCCCAGCCCATCGCCAGGAAGGCGCGGAAGGTGCACGTGCCCGAGGAGCAGAAGGTGGGGGCGGGGGGGGAGGGGCAGGGGGTGTGGGGGGGCGATATTGGGGGGGGAGAGGGATGGGAGGGTGTGGTTTTAGGGTGGAGAGGGCGGGGGGGCGGTATTGGGGGGCGGGGGGGGGGATGGGTGGCATTGGGGCGGGCAGCAGCTGGGGGGGTCCCAGGTTTCGGGGGGGATCCCAGATTTCGGGGGGGGGGGTTCAGGGGGGTACCATATTTTGGGGAGGGTCCCACATGTCTGGGGGTGGATCCCAGATCTCAGAGGTGGATCCCAGGTTTCAGGGGGGGTGTCCCAGATCTCGGGGGGGTCCCAGTGTTTTGGGGGTGGATCCCAGATTTCGGGGGGTGTCTCAGGTTTGTTGGGGGGGATCCCAGATTTTGGGAGGGGGATCCCAGTTTAAGGGGGTGTCCCAGTTTTTTTGGGGGGTCCTACATGTCTTGTTGGGGGGATCCTGGGTTTCAGGGGGGTGGATCCCAGATCTCAGGGTGGATCCCAGATTTGGGGGGGGGTCCCAGATTTCAGGGGGTGGATTCCGGGTTTAAGGGGGTGTCCCAGTTTTTGGGGGAGAGTCCTACATGTCAGGCTGGATCCCAAACCTCAAGGGTGGATCCCAGGTTCTGGCGGGGGGGACGTCCCGGGTTCCAGAGGGAGGGTCCCAGGTTTGTGGGGGGGGTCCCACCTGTCTGGGGGTGGATCCCAGGTTTCAGGGGGGGGGTCTCAGATTTTCGGGGGTGGATCCCAGGTTTCGGGGGGGGTCCCAGGTTTTGGGGGAGAGTCCCATATGTCTGAGGCTGGATCCCAGACCTCAGGGGTGGATCCCAGGGTTTGGGGGTGAATCCCTATATTTTGGGGGGTGGGGGGTGTCCCAGGCTCCAGAGGGGGGGTCCCAGGTTTGTTGGGGTGGGTCCCACCTGTCTGGGGGTGGATCCCAGGTTTCAGGGGGGGGGTCTCAGATTTTCGGGGGTGGATCCCAGGTTTCGGGGGGGGGGGGGGGTCCCAGGTTCCAGAGGGGGGGTCCCACCTGTCTGGGGGTGGATCCCAGATCTCAGGGGTGGATCCTAGGTTTCGGGGTGGGTGTCCCATATTCCGCCCCCCCCCCCATCCCATCAGGACGAGAAGTACTGGAGCCGGCGCAGCAAGAACAACGCGGCGGCCAAGCGGTCGCGGGACGCGCGGCGGCTGAAGGAGAACCAGATCTCCGTCCGCGCCGCCTTCCTGGAGCGGGAGAACGCGGCGCTGCGGCAGGAGGTGGCGGCCGCCCGCCGGGAGCTGGCACGGTTCCGCGCCCTCCTGGCACGCTACGAGGCCCGGCACGGCGCCCTGTAGGGCCCTGGCACGGCTCGGAGCCCTGGGGGATCCTGGCACGGCTCGGAGCACTGGGGGATCCTGGCACGGTTCAGCACGGCTCGGAGCCCTGGGGGATCCTGGCATGGTTCAGTGCTCACTTTGACCCTGGCTTGGTGTCCTGAGGGATCCTGGCACGGTTCAGCACGGCTCGATGTCCTGGGGGATCCTGGCATGGGTCAGCACGGTTTGGAGCCATGTGGGATCCTGGCACAGTTCAGTGCTGATCCGACCCTGGCACAGAGTCGTGTGGGATCCTGGCACGGCTCGGTACAGTTCGGCACGGGTCGGAGCCCTGGGGGATCCTAGCACGGCTCAGCACAGATCCCCGTAGGGATCCCAGCACTGCACAATCCAGCACACTGCCCCGCAAGGATCCTGGCCCAGCCCAGCCCAGCCCAGCCTGGCATGGATCCCTGTTGGGATCCCAGCACTGGGATCCCGGCACAGCTCTGGAATCCGGCACTGGCACAGCTGGAGCGGGACACTGGGAGGGAGAAGTGGCTGGGACCCGGGATCCAGAGGGATTGGGAGCAGCCTGGGAATGGGGCTGGGGTCTACCTCTGGGATCTGGCACCAGGATCCAGCAGCAGGACCTAGGACTGCCATCCAGCTCTGGGATCTGGCAGTGGGATCCAGTACTGGGATCTGACACCGGGATCTGGCAATGGAATTTAGGACGGGGATCTGGCACTGGGATCCAGCAGCAGAATCTAGGACTGGCATCCAGCTCTGGGATCTGGCAATGGAATCTGGGACTGGGATTCAACTCTGGGATCGGGCATTGGAATCAAGTGGGATCCAGCTTTGGGATCAGGCACCAGGATCTGGCAATGGAATCTAGGACTAGGATCCAGCACCAGGATCTAGCAATGGAATCAAGGACTGCGATCCAGCTCTGGGATGTGGCACCGGAAACTGGCAACAGAATCTAGGACTGGGATCTTTCCCTGGGATCCAGCAACAGAATGCAGCTCTGGGATCTGGCCCCAGCATCCAGTGATGAGATCTGGCCCTGGGATTCAGCACCAAGATCCAGCAGTGGGATCCAGCACCAGGATCAGGCCCTGGCATCTGGCACCAGGATTCAGCATCAGGATCTGGCACCAAGATCTAGCACTGGGATCTGGCAGCAGGATCGGGCCCCAGGATGAGGCGCTGTGATCCAGCACCGGATCGGGCCCTGGGCCCCAGCACCGGATCCAGCCAGACCCCAGTTCCACAACCGGGATCTGGGTCCATCCGGAACCGACCCAGTCTGGGCGGGGGGAGGGGCACTGGGACAGGTCACACCGCCCCCCTCCCCACCCCCCCCGGGGGATCGGGGTGTCCCCCAGGACGGACTGTGCCCCTCCCCCCCCCACGCTGGGCACCTGGGACCCCCCCCGGAATGCCCCTCCCCCCCCATGGGGGTCCCCTGTGCCCCTCCCCCCCCTTGTAAATATTTATTCCCCGGCCCCACCCGGGGCTGGTTTAAAGCACAACGGGGGTGGGGGGGGAGGGGCGGGCGTCCGTGCCTCTCTCCCCTCTCCCCCTTCCTGCACCCCACAGACCCCTCCCCGCCCCGGGACAACCTGGGGGGGGAGGGGGTAACCTCCGGATACTTGGGTCCCCTCCTCCATTCCTCCCAGTAACCCATTCCCAGTTAAGGCCAGTAGTGTTACTGGGAGAGGGGTGGGGGTGGGGCATCCCCGGACGCCTGCCCCCTCCCCCCCCCCCCAGTTTAGGCCTGAAGCCAGCACGTCGTACCCCTCCCCCCCCTCCCCGGGGGGACCCAGGCGTCCAGGCCCCCTCCCCCCCCCGCACTTTGACCACTTTACTGCCCCTCCCCCACCCCCCCGCACGTGGGTTTTGGGGGTCGCGACCCCCCCACCCCCAAACAGGGGGGAGGGGCCGGCCATGGGGGGGGGGGAGGGGCTTTTGTACAGAATAATAAACCTCTGACCCTGCTGCGGGTTGCAGCCTGAACTGGGAGGCCAAACTGGGGACACTGGGATTAAGGAGGTTGGGGGCACAAGGAGGACAAACTGGGAGCACTGGGGTGGGGGATGGGTAGTGCAGAACCCACGCGTGTGCAGCCCCGCCCCTCTCCCTCCCTCGCGCGACCCCTCCCCCCCCCCCACCCCCCCAAGGACTGAGCTCACTCCACGCTCGGGCTTTATTGCATAGGTCGGGGGGGGAGGGGCGGGGGCACCACGCCCCCCCCGGGGCCTTTGGGGAGGGGGGGCGTGGGTGGGGGAGGGGTGACCCCCTGTGGGGGGTGGGGGGTCCTGGGGTCAGCAGAGGAGTCACACCTGCCCCCTCCCCCCCTCCCAAAGGCTGGGTCCCACGGGGACCCCCATGTCCCCTCCCCCACCGGGCTCCCTCGGGGACCCCAGACCCATTAGGGGGCCCCACCCCACTAAATCCCCTTAGGATCCCCCCCCCTTCCCCCTCAGGGTCCCCCCACCCCCCACCCACGGGTCTATCCGTGTCCGTGGGGGTGGGGAATGGGGTGCCTGGGGGGAGGCTGAGGGTGGGCGCCCCCCTCCCCTCCCTTACCCCCCCCAGCCCCCTCCCCCTCAGAGCCCCCCTCGCCCCGGGTCTATCCCTGCCCATGGGGGTTTCGGGGGGGGTGGGGGTTCGGGGTGCAGGGTGGGGGGCTGGGAGTGGGTGGGTGCCCCCCCTCTTTCCCACCCCTACAACCCCCTCCCCCTTAGAGCCCCCCTCCCCCCCAACTACATCCCTGTCCATGGGGGGTGGGTGAGGGTGGGTGGGGGGTGCCGGGGGGGGGCGCTGGCGGGGCCGGGGATGGGGGGGGGGGGGGCGGGGGTGGGTGGGTGCCCCCCCCCTTACCCACCCCTACAACCCCCTCCCCCTTAGTCACCCCCTCCCCCTCTGAGCCTCTTACCCCCCCAGCTACATCCATGTCCGGGGGGGTGTGGGGGGCGGTGCCGGTTGGGGGGAGGCGGGGGGGGGGGGTGGGGGGGTGGTCGCCCCCCCCCCTCAGGGCGCGGCGGGGGTCAGCAGCCTGGCCAAGCCCCGGTGAATTTGCCCCTGGAGGGGTCCGTACTCCACGCGCTCCCCATCCACCGTCAGGACCCCCCGCGGGGTGAGGGGCTCCAGGCGGAAGGCGCGAGCAGGGACACGCGCCAGGGGGGGGCGTGGGGGGGCGTCCCCCCCTCCCCCACCCCCAGCCCCAGCCCGGCTCATGGCCAACAGTGCCCGTAGCAAAGCCCCCCGGGAGACCCCCCCCCGCACGTAGCAGAGGTGGATGAGGCCGTCGTCGGGGCGCGCGCAGGGGGCGGCCACCAGTTCGGCCCCCAGGTGGGACTGGTAAATGGCCAACACCAGTATGAAGTCCCCTTCCAGTGTCACCCAACTGGGAGGGACCGGCTGGCTGAGGGGGACCAGTAAATCGTCGATGGGGCCACGGGCGGGGGAGGGGGCAAGAGGGGAGGGGGGTTGGTGGGGTGTATAGGCGGTGGCGGTAGCACCAGGGACGTTGGTGGCACCTTGGACTTTGGTGACATTGTCACCTGGGGTGGCACCAGGCACCTTGGTGGCACCGTCACTTGGGGTGTCCCTTGGGTTGAGGGTGGCACCAGGAACCTTGGTGGCACCTTGGACCTTGGTGGCATTATCACCTGGGGTGGCACGAGGGATAGCGGTGACCTTGTCACTTGGGGTGTCCCCTGGGATGGGGATGGCACCTGGGATGTTGGTGGCACCTTGGACCTTGATGGCACAGTCACTTGGGGTGTCCCCAAGGCTAAGAGTGTCCCCACATGCTCTGGTGGCCCCATCACTTGTGGTGGCATCGTGCACCATGGTGGCCCCATGTCCTGGGGTGTCCCCTTGCACCGTGATGTCCCCGTGTCCGGGGGTGGCCCCATGTCCTGGGGTGTCACCTCCCATGTCTCCAGCAGCAGCACCCCTCTGGGGGTTGTCCCCAAGATCCAGGGTGGCACCAGGATCCACGTTGTCCCCAAGACCTGGGTTGTCCCCAGGTCCCGGGTTGTCCCCAGGTCCCAGAGTCTCCTCACGATCCACGTTGTCCCCAAGTCTTGAGGTGTCCCCAAGCTTTGCAATGTCCTTAAGATCCAGGTTGTCCCCAAACCCTTGGATGTCTCCAAGCCCTTGTCTGACCCCAAAGCTTGTGTTGTCCCCAAGTCCTTGGTTGTCCCCAAGATCCAGGTTGTCCCCACCCCCTTGCTTGACCCCAAAGCTTGGGCTGTCCCCAAGCTGTTGGTTGTCCTTAAGATCCAGGTTGTCCCCAAGATCCGGATTGTCCCCAACCCCTTGCTTGACCCCAAAGCTTGGGGTGTCCCCAAACCCTTGGTTGTCCTTAAGATCCAGGTTGTCCCCAAGCCTTGGGTTGTCCCCAGACTCTTCCTTGACCCCAAGCCTTGTGCTGTCCCCAAGATCCAAATTGTCCCCAATGCTTGGGTTGTCCCCAAAGCCTTGGTTGACCCCAACGCTTGGGTTGTCCCCAAAGCCTTGGTTGACCCCAACGCTTGGGTTGTCCCCAAAGCCTTGGTTGACCCCAGCGCTTGGGTTGTCCCCAAAGCCTTGGTTGACCCCAGCGCTTGGGTTGTCCCCAAACCCTTGGTTGACCCCAGCGCTTAGGTTGTCCCCAAACCCTTGGTTGACCCCAACGCTTGGGTTGTCCCCAAACCCTTGGTTGACCCCAAGCCTTGGTTTGTCCCCAAACCCTTGGTTAACCCCAAGCCTTGGGCTGTCCCCAAACCCTTGGTTAACCCCAAGCCTTGGGCTGTCCCCAAACCCTTGGTTAACCCCAAGCCTTGGGTTGTCCTCAAGATCCAAGTTGTCCCCAAGCCCTTGGCCATCCCCAAGCCCTTGGCCATCCCCAAGCTCCACGCTGTCCCCAACCCCCCCGCCCTCCCCCTCCGGCGTCCCCGCTTCGCTGCTCCCCCCCCCGGCGCAGAGCCCCAGATCGGAGAACGCGCGTGGCAGGGGGGCGGCGGGGGTGCCCTGGGTGGTGACCTGGGGGACGTCGGCGGTGGCGCTGCGGGGGACGGCGGGCAGGTAGGAGAGGCGGCCGCGGTAGGTGTGCAGGGCCAGCAGGCGGGCGGCCGCGCCCAGCGCGAAGCGAGCGGGACCCAGGCGCCGCAGCCGCTCGCTCTCGATGTCCACGTCGGCCACCAGGCCCCAGGCCACGCTCAGGAAGGAGAAGACACGTGTCCCCGAGGCCGTTGTCACCGACACCAGGTCCAAGGGTGACGGTGTCCCCCGGCACAGCAGCACGGCGCAGTTCTGCAGCAGGGACAAGCCCAGCGCCGGGGCCAGCCTGGGGCGGGGACACAGGGGGGGGACAGGTCATGGTGGGGGTGTGGGAGGGGGATGTGGCACAGGGGGGACACGGAAAGGGGACAAAGTACAGGGACATGGCACATGCAGGGGACATGGCATGGGGGGACAGCACATGGGGGGACATGGGAAGGGGACATGTCACATGTGGGGACGTGGAAAGGGGACAGGTCACATTTGCGGACACAGTGGGAGGACAAACTACAGGGACATGGGACATGCTGCGGACACGGCACGGGGACACGGCACATCTAGGGGACATGGAAAGGGGATGGGTCACATCAGGGGACACGGAAAGGGAACATGGCATGTGGGGGGACACGGTGGGGGGGACAAAGTACAGGGACATGGCACGTGCAGGGGACATGGAAAGGGGACATTGCATGGGGGGGGGACGTGGCACGTGGGGGGACACTGTGGGGACAAACTACAGGGACATGGCACATGCAGGGGACACAGAAAGGGGACATGGCACATGTGGGGACATGAAAAGGGACGGGACATGTTTGGGGACACGGTGGGAGGACAAACTACAGGGACACGGCACATACAGGGGACACGACGTGGGGACATGGCACATGTAGGGACATGGGAAAGGGACACGTCACATGTGGAGACATGGAAAGGGGACAGGTCACATTTGGGGACATGGTGTGGGGACAAACTACAGGGACACAGCATGGCACAGGGACATGGCACGGGGACATGGCATATCCAGGGAACATGGCATGGGGACATGGCAGGGGGATGTGGCACGGGGGGACACTGTGGGGACAAACTACAGGGACATGGGACATGCTGCGGACACAGCATGGGGACACGGCACATCTAGGGGACATGGAAAGGGGATGGGTCACATCAGGGGACACAGAAAGGGAACATGGCATGTGGGGGGACACGGTGGGGGGACAAAGTACAGGGACACGGCACGTGCAGGGGACATGGAAAGGGGACATTGCATGGGGGGGGACGTGGCACGTGGGGGGACACTGTGGGGACAAACTACAGGGACATGGCACATGCAGGGGACACAGAAAGGGGACATGGCACATGTGGGGACATGAAAAGGGACGGGACATGTTTGGGGACACGGTGGGAGGACAAACTACAGGGACACGGCACATACAGGGGACACGACGTGGGGACATGGCACATGTGGGGACATGGGAAAGGGACACGTCACATGTGGAGACATGGAAAGGGGACAGGTCACATTTGGGGACATGGTGTGGGGACAAACTACAGGGACACAGCATGGCACAGGGACATGGCACGGGGACATGGCATATCCAGGGGACATGGCATGGGGACATGGCAGGGGGATGTGGCACGGGGGGGACACTGTGGGGACAAACTACAGGGACATGGGACATGCTGCGGACACAGCATGGGGACACGGCACATCTAGGGGACACGGAAAGGGGATGGGTCACATCAGGGGACACAGAAAGGGAACATGGCATGTGGAGGGACACGGTGGGGGGACAAAGTACAGGGACACGGCACGTGCAGGGGACATGGAAAGGGGACATTGCATGGGGGGGGACTTGGCACGTGGGGGGGACACTGGGGACAAACTACAGGGACACGGCACATGCAGGGGACACAGAAAGGGGACATGGCACATGTGGGGACATGAAAAGGGATGGGTCATGTTTGGGGACACGGTACGTGCAGGGGACACGACATGGGGACACAGCACATGATGGGACACAGGAAGGGGACATGTCACATGTGGGGAGATGAAAAGGGGATGGGTCACGTTTTTGGGGACACGGTGTGGGGACAAACTACAGGGACACGGCACATCCAGGGGACATGGCATGGGGACATGGCACATGTGGGGACACGGCAGGGGGTTGTGGCACGTGGGGGGACACTGGGGACAAACTACAGGGACATGGCACATCCAGGGGACACGGCGTGGGGACACGGCGCACACCAGTGCCACCCCCCACATCACACCCAGCCACCGACCCACAGCCCAGAGCCCCCCCCGTGTCCCCATGTCCCCCACATGCCCCAAGTATCCCCATGTCCCCCTATGTCCCCAAGTGTCCCCCCGTCCCCCATTATCCCCCTGTGCCCCCCACGTCCCCCCTCCTGCCATGTCCCCCACGTCCCCAAGTATCCCCCTGTGCCCCCCACATCCCCCCGTGCCCCCCATGTCCCCTGTATCCTCCATGTCCCCCCTTTCCCACTGTGTCCCCCAGTGTCCCACCATATCCCCCATGTCCCCCCTTTCCTGTTGTGTCCCCCTGTGTACCCCCCATATCCTTCATGTCCCCCAGTGTCCCCCCTTTCCCGCTGTGTCCCCCAGTGTCCCCCATATCCCCCTGTGTCCCCCAGCGTCCCCCCATATCCCGCCGTGTCCCCCAGTGTCCCCCCATATCTCCCATGTCCCACCGTGTCCCCCAGTGTCCCCAGCGTCCCCCCTTTCCCGCCGTGTCCCCCAGTGTCCCCCCATATCCCCCTGCGTCCCCAAGTGTCCCCCATATCCCATGTCCCCGAGTGTCCCCCATATCCACCATGTCCCCGTGTCCCCAAGTGTCCCCCAGCATCCCCCCTTTCCCGCCGTGTCCCCCAGCGTCCCCCCATATCCCCGTGTCCCCAAGTGTCCCCCAGCGTGCCCCCTTTCCCGCCGTGTCCCCCAGTGTCCCCCCATATCCCCGTGTCCCCCAGCGTCCCCCCTTTCCCCAAGTGTCCCCCCATATCCCCGTGTCCCCCAGTGCCCCCCCATATCTCCCATGTCCCACCGTGTCCCCCAGTGTCCCCAGCGTCCCCCCTTTCCCGCCGTGTCCCCCAGTGTCCCCCCATATCCCCCTGCGTCCCCAAGTGTCCCCCATATCCCATGTCCCCGTGTCCCCGAGTGTCCCCCATATCCACCATGTCCCCGTGTCCCCAAGTGTCCCCCAGCATCCCCCCTTTCCCGCCGTGTCCCCCAGCGTCCCCCCATATCCCCGTGTCCCCAAGTGTCCCCCCTTTCCCCAAGTGTCCCCCAGCGTGCCCCCTTTCCCGCCGTGTCCTCCAGTGTCCCCCCATATCCCCGTGTCCCCCAGCGTCACCCCTTTCCCCAAGTGTCCCCCCATATCCCCGTGTCCCCCAGTGCCCCCCCATATCTCCCATGTCCCCAAGTGTCCCCCATGTCCCCAAGTGTCCCCAAGTGTCCCCCCTGTCCCCAAGTGTCCCCCAGCGCCCCCCCATATCTCCCATGTCCCCAAGTGTCCCCCATGTCCCCAAGTGTCCCCAAGAGTCCCCCCTGTCCCCCCGTGTCCCCCAGCGTCCCCCCTTTCCCCCGTGTCCCCAAGTGTCCCCTACCCGGCGTGGCAGTTGATGGCGGCCGCCAGCGCGTTGCCGGACCCGCAGGGCAGGATCCCCAGCGGCATCCTCAGCGCTGCGGCCCAATCCGGCCGGTCCATCAGCCCGTTCACCACCTGGGGCAGGGGGACACACGATGACACATGTCACCTCTGTGTGTCCCCCCACCTGGGGACCCCCAAATTGGGGTGGGGGGGTGTCGTTACCTCGTAGAGGAGCCCATCCCCCGAGACGGTGACGATGCCGTCCCACTCGTCCAGCGTCAGCCCAGTCACCAGCTCCCGCGCGTGATTCGCGCGTTCTGGGGGGGGGGGACACACACACAAGGGTGACATCACTGGGGACTCCCGGGGACCCCCCCAAAACACCCCAGGGACCCCCAAATTCCCCTCCCCCCCCATGGCCTCCTGATCTTCTGCAGGGACCCAACACAAGCCCCCAGAGACCCCCAGCCCCAGGGACCCCCAACTCCCCCCAGGGACCCCCCCCAACCCACCCCCCAGACCCCTAAACCCCCCCAGAGACCCCCCCCAACCCACCCCCTGGACCCCTAAACCCTCCCAGAGACCCCCAACCCCTCCCCGGACCCCCGAACTCCCCTCAGGAACACCCCAACCCCCTCCAAGTCTCCCCAGAGACCCCCAAATCCCTGCCAGGGACCCCCAACCCCCCCCGAAAACTCCCCCCAGGAACCCCCCCAGCCCCCCCCCCAGGGACCCCCCAAACCACCCGGGGGACCCCCAGCAACCCCCAACCCCCCCCAGGGACCACCCCCCCCCATAGCCCCCCCTATGGCTCCCCCATGCTCCCCCCCAGCCCACTCACAGCCCCCTGAGCCCACCCAAAGCCCCCAGCCCACCAGGGAGCCCCCCAAGGACCCTCATGGCCCCCCAACCCCCCCCCCCATGGCTCCCCCCAGCCCCCAGGGACCCTCAAGCCCCCCATAGCCCCTCCATGATCCCACCCAGCCCACTCACAGCCCCCTGAGCCCACCCAAAGCCCCCAGCCCAGGTCCCCAGCCCCCCGGGGAGCCCCCCCAAACACCCCATGGCCGCCCTGGGACCCCCAAATCCCCCCTACATGGCCCCTCCTCAGCTCTGGGGACCCTCGAACCCCCCCATAGCCCCCTCATGCTTCCCCCCCCAGCCCACTCACAGCCCCCTGAGGCCCCCCAAAGTCCCTAGCCCCGGTCTGCAGCCCCCCCATCCCCCAGGGACCCCCAAACCCCCCACGGCAGCCCTGGGACCCCCAAACCCTCCCTCCATGGCCCTCCCCAGCCCCAGGACCCTCAAAACTCCCTAAAGGCCCCCATGCTCTCCCCCAGGCCACTCACAGGCCCCCCAAAACCCCCAGTCCAGGTCCCCAGCCCCCGGGAAGCCCCCCCCATAACTCCCCAAGGCCCCCCCCGGGACCCCCACACCCTCCCCATGGACTCAGAGACCCTCAAATCCCCCATAGACCCCCCTATGGCTCCCCAATACCCCCTCCGGCCCACTCACAGCCACCTGAGCCCCCCCAAAGCCCCCAGCCCAGGTCCCCAGTCCCACAGGGAGCCCCCCCGACTGCCCCATGCCCCCCCTAGGACCCCCAAATCCCCCCCATGCCCCCTCCCAGCCCCCAGGAACCCTCAAACCCCCCCATAGCCCCCCCCATGGCTCCTCAATGCTCCCACCCAGCCCACTCACAGCCCCTTGAGCCTCCCCAAAGCCCCCAGCCCAGGTCCCCAACCCCCTGGAGAGCCCCCCAGGGAGCCCCCCCAACCCCCCCATGCCCCCCACCGGTCTGGATGAGATTGAAGCTGATGTCAGCCTCGGTGATCATGGGCAGGACGTGGGTCTGGCACCAGCTCAGCGCCTGGCCCCGGCCCCCAAAGGGGTTCAGCAGCAGCAGCAGCCGCCGCCGCCGCGGCTCCAGGGGGATTCCTGCGGGAACGAGACCCCCGGGGTGCTGAGGGCCTGGATGGGACTCCCCCTCATCCCACAGACACCCCCCCAAACTTGGGGTGTCCATCCAGGACACCCCCCTAATCCTTAAACCCCACCATCTCAAGCTCCTTGGCTTGGGGGTCCCTCCCCACCCCACAGACCCCACCCCACAGACCCCACCCCACAGACCCCACCCCACAGACCCCACCCCAATCCCAGGGTCCTTGTCCTAGGGACCCCCCTCACAAACCCCCTCACACCTTGGGGAACCCTCCCCACCCCACAGACCCCCCCCACCCCACAGACCCCCCCCACCCCACAGACCCCCCCCCTTCCCTCCAGAGTCCTTGTCCTGGGGACCCTCCATCACCAACCCCCTCACACCTTAGGGGTCCCTCCCCACCCCACAGACCCCTCCCCCCAGGGTCCTTGTCCTGGGGACCCCCCATCCTAGAGCACCCCCCCCAACCCCCAGCTCCTTGTCCTGACCCCCACCCCCATCCCAGAGACTCCCCCCACCCCAGGGTCTTTGTCATGAGACCCCCCCCGTCCCATCCCAGAGGCCCCACCCCTCCCCAGGGTCCCCTGGAGACCCCCCCCGTCACCTGGGTCCTCTTGGGTGGGGGGGTGAGGGGGGGAGCGGTCCCAGACACCCCAAAATCCAAGAAAGGACCCAGACATCTGGGTGCTCCCCCCCCCAGACAAGACCCCCCACCCAGTGTCTGGGTGCCCCCCCAGAGGGGACCCCACACCCCCGCAGAGGGGATTCAGGCATCTGGGTGGCACCTCCCCCCCGCCCCGAAGAAGGGACACCCCCCCCGGGGGACCCCACCCCCCCCAGAGGGGACCCAGGCGTCTGGGTGGCGCCGTCCCCCCCCCAGGGCACCCACTTTCGGGCCGGACTCGTTCCACCGGCCCCGGCGGGTGCTGGGGAGGGGGGGGGGGGGTGTGCTGAGGGGGGGTGGGGAGCACCCCGGAAGCCTGGCTGCCCTCCCCATGCCCGGGGGGGTCCCAAATTCCCAGGCCCCCTCCCCAAGCCTCGAGCCCCCCTCCCCAACCTCTCAGCCCCTTCCCCACCCCCCTGAGCCCTCTCCTGAACCTCCCGAGCCCCACCCCCAAGCCCTCGAGACCCCTCCCCACCCCCCTGAGCCCCCTCTCCTCAAGCCTGGCCCCCTCCCCACCCCCCCGAGCCCCCCCTTACCAGCCTGGGGGGGCAGGGGGAGCCCCCGGACGAGGCAGCGGATGGCACGAGCCCAGCGCTCGGCCGTCGCCCGGTTTCCTTCATAGTGGGGGGCCACATCCACCCGGAACGTGGGGGCTCGGCGGCGGCGCCGGGGCCCTCCCGGGACCCCCCGGCAACGGAGGGGGTATGCGTAGACAGCAAAAAAAGCAGCGAGGGGGAGGGAGGGGGCCCGCAGCGTGTGGCAGCCCACCACGTCAGCCAGGCGCAGTGACCCCCCTGCCCCGGGGGGGCCCCCCGAGATCTGCAGTTCAGTGCGAGTCAACCGAAGGTGGAAGCGGGGTCCCCCCCCCGCGCCCGGGGGACCCCCAAAATCACCCTCCAGCAGCGGCTCCTGGGTCATCGGGGCGGGGGGGGGCGGCTCGGCCTGGGGGGAGGGGGAGATAAGGGGGTTGGGGATGGGGGGGGACAGGGTTGTCCCCCCCAATCCCAAAATCCCCACTGTAACCCCATCCCAGTAACCCCCATCCCCCACTGTGCCCCCATCCCAGTGCCCCGCCCAAACTACACGCCCCATATCCCCCATCCCAGTGACCCCCCCACCTCCCCCTCCATCCCGGTGCCCCCCTCC
>NW_023618242.1:0-70022 GCF_015220075.1 Falco rusticolus | reverse complement strand
CTGCTGCCAGCGGGGCCCATGAAGGTGCCGGCTGCCCCTGAGCCCTGCTGCATGCGGAAGGTGCAGCGCAGGGAGGCACTGGAGGGATGGCTGCCGGGACTGCGCCCACGCATTCAGCTGCCCTGAGGACATCGTGGCGCCAGCCTCTGCTGGCCCCTGCATGCTTTCTGAGGCCAATAAAAGCTGACCATTTTCCCCCAGGGCTCATGTGTGCCTGCTCCACCCTGGCAGAAAGACCGCGCAGGCAAGGCCCACGCCAGCAGGCAGAGCTGGAGAGCCCCTGTGCTCCCTCTTCTCCACGCTGAGCAGAGCCTGTGCCCTCGGCCTCTGCCCATGCCGCTGGCATTCCAGCTCCCAACCAGATGGGGCCTCCGCTGGCCTCGCTCCACGGGGCCCGTGTCTGCCCGTCTTCCTCTTGCTTGCTCTTTGCTCTTGCTGTAGGTGCCCGTTTGCTGCGGTTCTAAGCTCCGGTTCTACACATCCTGTTCACATACTTGTCATTTTTGTGACTGTCTTAAAGGAACACGACTTTAAGACAAGTCTTTAAAGTCAACTAACTCATCTGCAGTCGCGCTGCAGACCCCAAAAAATCCCCCTTTTTGGTTTGAACAGCTAGTACCAGGTTTTGCTGTGTGCTGCAGGGTCCTTTGCAAACACAATGGCAACAAGGCAATAGCAAACAATCAGTCCTGCCAGTCGAGGTGAATCGATGCCAAAAGCCCGGCATTTTTCTCAGATTTTGGTAACATGTTGCTGCAATGGGCGCCTACAATCAATGCAGCACATGCCACCAAAATACTCTCAGCCATGTCCCTGATGTCAACAACAAAAAGTCAATAGTTGCTCTGTTTTGTAAAACTGCGTGTTGTACTCGGGGCAAATCATCAGCTAACAATCCCAGAACACTAGAGGTTTGACTCACATTCTTAACTACCTAACAAAGAAGGTGATTTAACTCTTTTAATGCTTTCCCTGCTGCTGCTCCGGGTAAGCGAAGAGCTGCTGCAATATGTTCCCATCGGTTCCATAAATCAACTACGTCATTACACGCTTCATCTAAAGCTATATGGCGTTTAAGCGCATTATGCTTATCAACATGTTCACGGGTTGATTTATGCGGGTGTCATGGTCCCATCATGGCCTCCTACTACATTAGCATCTACAGAAAAACAACTGTCGGCATTCAAAGTGCCAACAATATCAACTTCTTGCGGTTTAACGTTATACAGAGGTAACCGATTATCCCAAATATCGGAAGGCTTTCAGTAAGGTCCTTCATTCCCCAAAGTCTTTGTCAAAATCGTACGTTGCTTTTACGCAATGATGTCTGTTAACACACGTTGCAAGTTTTGAGGAAGGCCACATCGATCAGACATGTGTGGAAAGGTTGACTGCCTTGCACCACAGACACACCAAACCAGGACGGGTTCAGTTGCTGTGCTAAGGAGACCGCACATTAGCTGTTGGGTTGACTGGCGGCAGCGGTGCTCCCACGATCCGGCACGCTAAGCTCAGGCCGCACACAGCCAGCAGGTATCCATCGCGGACCTTCATCTGTAGAAACACAAGCATAACCTCTCCCCCAGGTTAACAATCCATGCGGTCCTGACGAATGCCTTGTGTACAAGGTACAAGGGTCTTTCAGGCGTACTAAGACGCCTTTGTGCTTTTGCTGCTTAGCACCAATTGACACAAAGTGCCGCACAATGGGAGGCACCGCACGGTCGGCAGAGATTTTCAAAAAGATCAAAACGTAGCGTGCTTTCTCTAAACGTGCCTCTGGGGTCATTCCCTTCATTCCTCCTCCCTGTTTTTCAAGCAGGCGTTTGAGAGTACCATTCATGCGTTCAACGATGGCTTGGCCCGGGAGGAATGGGGAAGAGCAAATTTGGGGGAGATCCCTCACAGGGAAAGGAACTGACTGACGGACTTAGAGCTATAGGCAGGTCCATTGACCGTTTTGATCGCAAGGGGGACGCCGAGCACAGACAAAGCACGTTGCCAGGGCCGAATGACCTCACGAGTGGTCTCACCTGTGCGGGCAGGAGCAATCATTGCAGAAGAATATGTATCTGTTGTAACATGGACATGTTTTTGTCTGCCAAACTCGTTGTAATGAGTTACATCTGTTTGCCAAAGCGGTAAAGCTTGAAGGCCTCTAGGATTAACTCCATAATCGGGCACGGAGGTAACATTTTGACAGTCTGCACAGGCTGCAACAGTACTGCCTGCAGCAGCCTGAGAGAGACCCTTTTGACCAAACTGATGATACAAGGATCGCCAATTCTGATGATAAAATTGGTGGGCTAACACAGCCTGCTGGTGGACATCAGGAACAGGCACCAACAGAGCCACAGAAACCAGAGCATCAACTCTAGCATTGCCTTCAATTACAAAACCGGGTAGGGAAGCATGGCTGTTAACATGCGTAACATAAAATGGAGAATGGTGTTTCCGAATCTCTTCCCAAACTAAAGTCAAAAGTGCAAAAAGCTTGGGATTGTTGACATGGCCAAGGACAGCCATCTCTAACTTGGGAAGGAGGGCTGCCACACAGGCTGAATCAGTAACGAGATTAAGAGGGCCTGGGAAGGATTGAAATGCCAAGGCCGCAGCCCGCAACCCTACAGCTTGCGGGCATCCTTCCCGATACACAATTTGGGAATGCCATTGCCCATTCTGTTTGCAAGCAACTACGGCTTTCCCCGTTTTTTCCAGACCCGTCTGCAAATACTGTGCCACCTTTGACTGGTCGTCTCTGACTCAGTTGCCGTGGCTGCAAAGTTAGATCTACAGTCATTTTCAAAAGTGGGTGAGGTGGATGATGGTACTGAACTTGCCCTTGAATATTGGCAAGAGCCACTTGGAGGGCAGTAGAGTTTGACAGCGCCCATTCAAAAGAGAATTGTTGTACGGGGCTAATCACAGCTGACGCATCAACTCCAGTCCACTCTAAACATCACTTTGGGATTTTTATGATCAAATCGGCAACAAGTTTGTACCATCCAACAGCGGTTTTCTTAGGCTGCAAAGGCAGAACCAACCACTCAAGCACATGCAGTGGATCTTCCCAAGCCTGGTTCCACTGGGCCAGCATAGCATAAGGAGAAGACTGGTCCATTAAAATAAAACCACTTAAAGGAAGCGTGATATCTACACGCCACACATGTCGTGCAGAGATCAACTGTTTGACTTCTTTCACAAGTGCCAAGGCTGCAGGTGTTAAATGCCTTGGGGCTAAAAGATCTGTGTCTCCTTTTAAAAGTTGCAAAAAAGGTTGCCTTTGTTCATTAGTAAGGCCTAAATAATAAGGCTGTAGCCAATTCGGCATTCCTGCAAGCTTTTGGACATCGCTCAAGGCCTTTACGTCCAGTTTCAATTTGATAGGTTGTGGAGACACAGTTCTCTTCAGCACATTCATGCCCAGATATTTCCAGGGCCCTTGCCTCTGAACTTCTTCAGGAGCTACAGTCAATCCAAACTCTGCTAAACTGTGCCTGGCATCCTTCTCAACTGTCTCCAGCAGCTCTTTTGACGGTGCTGCTAGCAAAATGTCATCCGTGTAACGATAACAGTAAACATCTTGGTATTTGTCTCTCACTGAGCTCAGGGCTTGGGCTACAAACCATTGACAAATGGTTGGCAGGTTTCTCATGCCTTGAGGCAGCACGGTCCAGTGGTAGCTTTTTGTGGGCTCAGAGCTACTTCTAGTTGGTACTGTAAGGGCCAACTTGGCTTTGTCTTTTGGATCTAAAGGAATGGTAAGAAAACAATCTTTCAGATCAGTAACTAAAATGTCTCACTCCACTGGTGTCACGGTGGCAGACGGCAATCCTGGCTGCAAGGCCCCCATAGAGGCCGTCACTGCATTGACTTTACGCAGGTCACGCAACAATCGCCATTTACCTGATTTCTTTTTTACCACAAATACAGGGGTCTTCCACGGCCTATGGGATTCTTCAGCGTGGCCCGCGTCTAATTGCTCCTTAACTAATCCATGCAGGGCACACAGCTTTTCCTGGGGCAGGGGCCACTGATCTACCCATACTGGTTTATCGGTTAACCAAGTGAGACCAAGGCTAGGCTGTTTCGCTCCCTGTAGAACGTTGGTCCCAGTTAAAAATCCGTGGTGATACAAACTCCCCATTTGACGTGCGGAATTAAACTCTGTAACTCAGCATAGGCTATAAAGCAGGCACGTTTAATTCACCGGCGGGCATCAGGGTGGATAATTCCAAAAGCACCTGCTGCCCCGACCTCTTTGTGCACGTGTGATTTCAAGTATACATTCATACATACTCAATAGATGCCCAAGAAGAGGTTGGGTTAGGATAATGAGTCTACCCAGAAGTCACTAACATAAGTTTCCTCCCATTTGCACTTGCTCACTGCCTCCTGGTGGTGCTCGCGGGGGGTCGTTGAGGATGAAGGCTTAGTAGTCTCCCTCGCTCTGAACTTTTCACCTTCACTCTTCGCGCAGACTCAGTCGTGTCTTGAATTTTTTCCGATCCATAAAACAGGACAGATCCGGTTTTCCTACCTCAAGGCACAGAGGTTCGCATACCGGTGTCTTCTTATCGGCACACAGAGCATCCCAGGTCCACCTTATCAGTACAAAGGGCCCCAGGACCGGGCCTAATTTGCCAAGTCCTACTGTGAAGCTCCTCGCCTCATTTGCCAAGTCACACTGTGAAGCTCCTCTTTGTGCAGACAATGAGAATTTTAATTATTCTAAGTTTTCCATCTCCTGTTAATCTAGTTATTTCTAAGCTTTCTGTCACATTGTCCTAAGCAATCTCGGCCCCACAAAGTGAGTGGTGCGGTGGTAACATATGGCCAGACGGAGGCAGTCTGTCCATTTGTGTTTTGATCTGTATAGGTTTTACAGACAAGCAGCTAGTAGTCATGCCCCCCAGACCTACAACTCCCGCTGCGTTATTTACCAAAGCCCTTTGAGGCGGCAGTCTTTGCTCCATATGACAGTTACGTCTGCTCCGGTATCCAGAAGACCGACCGCTCAACTTCACTTGTGCAGGAGTACCTCCCGATGACGCCACAGTGCAGGTCAGGTTAGGTCGTTGTGGAGATAGTTCTTGCGTCCAACACGCTTGAGGTATTCCTGTGGAGCCGAATCCTTCATCACCCCGCCATGCGGGCTCTGTTGGGGAAACACAACTCACAAAAGGCACAAGTTGAGCAAGGCCTGTATTTTTCGGAATTGTAACAGGAGGCACCCGTGTGGAAACTAAGGCACATATTTAACCTGTGAAGTCTGCATCAATAACACCAACATGGACTTGGATCTTGTGTAAAGTAGTACTAGATCGACCTATCAGTAAGGCACTAAGGCCCTTCCCTGTTGGCCCCTGAGCATTCAGAGGGACCTTAAACACTCCATGGCTGGCTAGAGTTACCGATTCACTGGTGCATCCATCCATCCCTGCTGATCCTTGGGTCCTCCCTGATAATTGCTCACATGAGGCTGGCTGGCTGGTTGGTGTGGCAGCCAGAGGTACTTGTGTCATTGCGCGCCTCCTCGCGCTCTTGTGAGCGTTTCCCTGGCCCGGTGCGTGGAATCCTTCTCTATCAAAACGAGAATGACATTGCTTTGCAAAATGTCCTTTCTTTCCACAGTGGAAACAAGGAATTTCTGACGTGGACAGTCTAGGTTTTGCCACGCATTGTTTTTTGGAGGGGCAGCCCTGTTTAAGGCGTGCTGACTTACCGCAAGAGTAACATTGCATTTGCACAGCAGCCATTACTGCTATTTTGCGTTCCAAGGCACCTACCTTGGCACAGGCTGATATCACAGTTTCTAAGCTGGGTCCTCCTGGCAATCCTTCTATTATTTTTTGACAATCAGCATTAGCACGATCTTTGGCTAATTGCCTTACTAGCATGGCACGCAGGTGAGGGTCAAACACTTGAGAGGCAACAGCATGTTGCAACTTTTCCACAAATGGCAAAAATGGTTCTTTTGGGCCTTGCTTAATTGCTGGATAACGCTCATTGACTCTGCTAATTGTGCAGTTTTCATTATTGCTTGCATGCCTATATTTTTTATTTGATCGAATACTGGGGGGGGGGCACTGAGCCTGATGTTGAGGGTTGGCATACTGCCCAGTACCCACCAACACATCAGGCCCATTACCAACCCGGGGATCATCTTGCGGAAGGTTTCGATTCGGCAGCCCTTGCTGTTGCGCAGCTACCCGCCAGGTTGCGTGGAAGACCGCTAGTTGCACAGGCTGGGACATGATCTGTGCCGTCTGAGAACTATCAAAAGGAGTCCAAGTGTCCGTGGTAAGCACACGCAAGAATTGCATTGTAGCCGGCGAATTCACCCCGTACTGAGAAACAGTGTTTTGCAAGTCCTGCACTATTTTCCAAGCAAACGGTGTATGAACGTTAGGATTACCAGCAGCCCCGCATCTCCTGTCGTAACAGGATATGCATGCGGCGCAGCGGTGGAAGGAGTAGTAACATCAAGGAGCGGTCCGTCTATATGTCCTACTAAATCCCAGTTCCCCTCTTGTAGTGCCCCATCTTTTACAGCCTGCCAAAATTGCCAAGGGTTGCGCGGCGTTACCGTAACGTTGGATACTGGATTACTACCACCTCCACATTCTTCACCGCCTCTGACTGATAACCTTGTCATAGCTGGGCACGATTCCGGATTTTTGGCGTTTCCATCCTGTGGAGGCAGGGGAGGAGCTGAGGGGGCAGGCGGGAAAGGAGAAGAAGCTGGGGGAGGGGGGAGTGTGGGCTGGCACAAATGCCGTTGGGACTCAGGGGGGCAGGGATCGGTCCACCGAGGTTTCTCCTTGTTGTCCTTGTCCTCGGAATCGCTACCGAACATAGGTCAATGCTGCTGGGCTTATTTAGGGGCTTTGGGACATACAGGAGTGGCGTCTGGTAAGGGGCACGGACTCTCCCCCTCCCCCTCCCCCTCCCCCTCCCCCTCCCCCTCCCCCTCCCCCTCCCCCTCCTGTCTGTAGTTGGAGGGGGATCCAGGGCAGGTTTGGGTGATACACCCCCGCTCACGTCTTGCTGACTTTTCAAGCCCCTACTCACATCTTGCTCATTTTTTAAGCCCCCCACAGCATCTCTAAGCAGTCCCCGTGTAGCCAAATGCCCCGACGCCTCTTTGTCCTCTTTCATCACAGCTTCCGACAGTGTTGATCCTAAATTGTCACAGGTCAACACACTAAGAGCAGTCACGGTGGACGTTTCTACTCCGTGTCTCTTGGCCCTCAATACCATACTGCCTAACCGCAGCCCATCTAAAGTAGCTCCACATTTCTGTAACACTAACTTCCACATTGACAGCACAGTGGTATCTTCCTTAGAGAACTTAGTCCCCATGCTGTCCCTGGTGGCTCACCTTACCGGCGTCACGTTCTCCCGGGATCTAGCAGCCGCCTGCTGTGCTATTCCGCTTCACCAGGCTCCACCTCCCCAGCAACCCGCTGGTCACAGCCTCAGGATCTGCTCCTGACACCCCTTATCGGGGGCACAGTCTCAGGGTCTCCTCCTGATACCCCTTACTGGGATCATATCGGCACGTCGAGGTGACGCAAGTCAAGACGGACATAAAAACACTATATCTACGTGGCTGGGTTCAGACAAAATGGCCAGAATGGCCTTTATTATCTGTACAGATTGCTTATATATCTTAGATAGTACGTGTGTCAGACCCTGATAGGCTTGCTGTCGTCTTCCTCTTGCTTGCTCTTTGCTCTTGCTGTAGGTGCCCGTTTGCTGCGGTTCTAAGCTCCGGTTCTACACATCCTGTTCACATACTTGTCATTTTTGTGGCTGTCTTAAAGGAACACGACTAAGTCTTTAAAGTCAACTAACTCGTCTGCAGACACGCTGCAGACCCCAACACTCCACCTCCAGAGGAAAGGCACTGAAGAGCAGCCCGTGAGGGACCATCCATGCCAGTAAGCAGCTGTCAGCTGGGCTCAGGATGCTGAGCACCGCCCCCCGCCAAAGCCCAACTCACCGGCCAATGCACCACCCACCCCTGGCACTGGTCACGGAGCCTCCCCTCTCTGCTCAGTCCCGCGGCCAGGGGCAATCCCAGAGAGCCTCAAGCCTGTCTGGCACCACTGGCCCCAGGGAGAGCCCAGCTGGCTCTTCCAGAGCCCTGCTCCTCCAGCATGGCCCTGGGAACGGTGTCCAGGAGCGTTTCTGCCAGCACCTTCCCAGGAACGGACCAGCCTGGAGGGTCTCCTACCGCTCCCCCTTGCCCTTCTGGAAGTTGGTTCTGGTGATTGCTCAGGTCACCAGGAGTCTCCCCGCATCAGCAGGCCCTTCTAGAGAGCGGAGTGTGGCTTCACACTGGCACAGCACGGCTCCCTCCAGCCCTTGGATGCTCCTCAGCCACTCACACCGCCACTTGGCAAACGGTATAATTAATACACTGAAAGGACCACGGCTGACCCGAGCTGGAGGTCACCCACTGCTCTGCTTGGCTGCCAGTCTCTTGTCTCTTTCTTCAGCAATGGTCAGGCGGATACCCTTTCCATGGGGCAGGGAGATCCATGGCTTGTTGCCCTGCGGCAAGAGACAAGAAGCCACCTCACATCATGAAACACAGGCTCTCCCTCTTTGTGGGGGGAAAGCAGCACAAGCCCCTTAGGAAGGTGCTGAAGGCGTACAGGCCTACATCTGCCCCTTCTGGTCGCGTCCATCAATTACGCACTTCAGCCAAGACAGAAACGCCACCCCCTTCCAACCTGGCAGGAGAGCCCATGGCAGACAGCGAGACAGCAGAGGCATCGCAGGGGAAGGGCGCTCTCAGCCAGAGCAGCTGCCCCGGGCACACCCAGAGCCCAGCGCTGCTCGGCTCCCAGTACTCAGAAGGTTTAGAAAACCACAGGGCTGCTCCTCGGAAACATCCCCATTCCTACACTCATGGATGCTTCCCCTTCCCCGAGCGCTCAGCCCGGAGCAGGCAGAACCACCAGGAGCAGAGCCACAGCTGATGCCAGTGCTGAAGCTTCACCGTGTGGGAAGGCAGCTGCCCACGGACAACACCCACGCCTCTCGGTGTCAGCCAGCAGCCCCCAGCAACGGGAGAGAACCCACCCGCATCGTGTCCGTGCAGGCTTACTTTGCCAAAAAACAAAGATGCTGGAGAGCCTGGTGGCAAAGCTATTGCCATTGGCGTCCCTCACCAAGTGAGACACTTCAAAAGGGGCGCAGGTGCTCACGGGTGGGGCGTGGGCATCTCCACAGCCATTGCCCAGGGCTTTGTGATGCAGGCAGCGCATCATGCCCAGAGGCCAATGTGATGCGGGTCTCCACGGTGACCGTGGGGGTATTTAAGGGGCGAGAGCCCTGGGGTGTCCACTCCCAGAAGAGCGACTCCCTCAGGAGGCAGCATCTCCCCTGGGTGACCATGGCAGGTCAGCGGCAGACGCCGCCAAAGATGCCCACGCATGAGGAGGCGAACACCCGCCCCCAGCACCAGAGCAGGCTGCCCAGGCTGCAGACCCTGCACCAGGTGAGAGATGGGGCAGGAGGGGTGGTGGCGGTGGGACGGGGCCACATGGATCTTTCTTGGTGCTGCGGCTGGGCTTGCCAGCACTGGGGGGGCCGCTGTGCCAATGTAGCCACCTCCATCACCTGACTCATGCTCTTCCTGCCCACAGGTGGGCCATGGGCAGCCGCAGGCAGCAGCACCTTCCGAATCTTCTTCCCAGAGCAGGGAAGCTGCCAGCAGACCCCGACAGCTTGTCCCATCTCCTCGGGTCTGCTGTGGTGAGTGGGATGCAGCCGGCAGGATGCAGAGCTGCAGGCGTGCCCCATGCAGCCCCACAGCCAACACCACAGCCTGCACAGGAGACAAACCGGTGCCTTTTGAGGGATTCAGAAAGCAGCATGATGCTGGTGGAAAGGGCAAGAAGAGATCAGGTCCGGGCAGCCAGGAGCAGCAAGGCCCCTGCACCTAAGCCCGTGCATGACCCCCATGAACACGGGAGCACCAGTGCTGCTGGCAGGGTGTCTGTGCCAGCTTCCATGGGTACGAGGCATGTGGGGCCAGGGCACCAGGCACAAGCAGTACAGCAAGGCTCCAAAGCACCAGTGGGACGCTACAAGTGCATCCTCATAGGCAAGTCGGTGCGGAGCCAACGGAGGGCTCTTAGGAAGCCGGAGGATGTGACACGTGTGGCACACTGCTCCAGGAAGGAGGAAGATCTGCCAGAGCTGGAGTGGAGAGAGCTGGCCCGCAGGCAGCACCCGAGGAGGGGAACTCCTGCAAGCATGGCAGCCCATGTCCACGGGAAGCACTGGGCGACGGCGCCAAGGGCCTTAGTCCCACAAGTGCCAAAGAACCACCCAGGGGCCCTGGCCAAGCTTGATAGCTGGGAAGATATCAGCACCAAAGAACTGTCCCAAGAAGAGGACATCAAGATCCACAGCATCTGGGTCAACCCTTTGTTCCCAGAGCTTTTGGAGGGGTCCTGCCGTCCCAGCAGCTCTGGCACACACGCGGCAGGAGTCACAGCTGGGCACCTGCAGGATGCGTCTGCTGACCAGGCACATTCCACAAACACCGAGCCAGCAGCTGCTGCCCTGGCTGCAGCTGCTGAGGAAGAGGAGCAGCGCTCGCCACTCGCTCCCACAGAACAGGAGGCGGCAAAGGCACCGGCTTCTCTCTTCAGCAAGCAGGGCACAGCAGCACAGACAGGGAGCCAGGCACCTGCCCCACACAGCCCCACAGCCCACACCGTGGCTCTGCAGGACGCAGCTCAGTGGGACGTAAGTGAGGTGCGGCACAAGAGGCCAGCGGAAAAGCAGGACTCAAAAAGCAGCATGATGCTGGTGGAAAGGGCAAGAAGAGATGAGGTCCAGGCAGCCAGGAGCAGCAAGGCCCCTGCACCTAAGCCCGTGCATGACCCCCATGAACACGGGAGCACCAGTGCTGCTGGCAGGGTGTCTGTGCCAGCTTCCATGGGTACGAGGCATGTGGGGCCAGGGCACCAGGCACGAGCAGTACAGCAAGGCTCCAAAGCACCAGTGGGACGCTACAAGTGCATCCTCATAGGCAAGCCGGTGCGGAGCCAACGGAGGGCCCGTAGGAAGCCTGAGGTTATTTCACATGTGGCAGACTGCTCCAGGAAGGAGGAGGATCTGCAGAAGCTGAAGTCGAGATTCCTGGCCCACAGCCAGCACAGGAGGAGGGGAAGTCCTGCAGGAAGTCCTGCAAGCATGGCAGCCCATGTCCGCGGGAAGCACTGGGCGAAGGCAGAAAGGGCCTTAGTCCCACAAGTGCCAAAGAACCACCCAGGGGCCCTGGCCAAGCTTGATAGCTGGGAAGATATCAGCACCAAAGAACTGTCCCAAGAAGAGGACATCAAGATCCACAGCATCTGGGTCAACCCTTTGTTCCCAGAGCTTTTGGAGGGGTCCTGCCGTCCCAGCAGCTCTGGCACACACGCGGCAGGAGTCACAGCTGGGCACCTGCAGGATGCGTCTGCTGACCCGGCACATTCCACAAACACCGAGCCAGCAGCTGCTGCCCTGGCTGCAGCTGCTGAGGAAGAGGAGCAGCGCTCGCCACTCGCTCCCACAGAACAGGAGGCGGCAAAGGCACCGGCTTCTCTCTTCAGCAAGCAGGGCACAGCAGCACAGACAGGGAGCCAGGCACCTGCCCCACACAGCCCCACAGCCCACACCGTGGCTCTGCAGGACGCAGCTTGGTGGGACATGAGTGATGTCCTGCACGAGCTTGAGGCTGTGATCCAAGAACGCAGCCAGCAGCTGGTGGAACAGCGGCACTCGGCACAAAGCATGGATGCGGCGATGGCAGTAAAACCACGTGCAGCAACTGAGGATAGCGAGTCTACATTGGCTGCAGAGCCTCGGGGAGAGCCCAGCACAGCCTCTCCTGTCCCAGACGAACGCCAGGATGGAGAACACATGGCTTCTCCCATGTCTGGAGACCCTCCAGGAGAGGCTAGTGCAGCCATCGTCTCCCCGGCAGCACACGATCATGAAGGGGCTTTTTTGTTGCCTGAAAATGCTGTGGACAACACCGCCACACCACACCTTGCCCCAGCAGCAGAGAACGGAGACAATGAGACAGCTTGTCCCCTGCCTTGGGAGCCTTGGCACCAGGTGAGCCAGGGGCGCGTGGCCAGCACCGAGCATCCCCAGGTACCGGAGGCAGGCGCGGCGCCCGGGGCATGTGTGGCAGGGACATGGCTGGTGGACATCCTCTCCATCTCCTCCCCACCACCACCACCCCCCCGGCCCCCGCCCCCGCCTTTAGTCTTGCTCTCCCCATGCAGGCGACCTCCCAGCACAGAGGCGACACGCAGCCCTCCTCTGGCTGCAGGACCGTAAGCCCAGCCAACCCGACACCTAACACTGCCAAGCCTACCACGAAACCCCATCCCCAAGCGCCGGTTTCTCCCCGCATCCAGTGACGGATGCTTAGCTCTCCCTTTGTTGTTCCTGTTTTTATAGGAGGCGCCAGGGGTCTTGGCCAAGGAGGACGACAAGTGGGAAGACATCAGCCTGGAGCTCTTCCAGGACCCCCACGCTGTTCCCCCGGAGGGCCAGGCAGCCTCCGAGCAGAGTGGTAACACATCGCCCTGCTCCGGCTCCAGGGATGAGCCCGAGGATGAGCCAGGTACGTCCGAGTCGAGCGCTGCCTCGGCCAGGGCAGGCCCGGTCCGGCTGTCCCGGCGCCCTGCACCCAGGCCATGGCGGCAGGACTGCGTGCAGAGGGGCTGGCCGCTCCCTGGACACCCCTCCCTGGGGAAAGCCCTCGGTGGTGGGGAGCAGGCAGGACCTTGCCCATTACCTGCCCAGCCCCTTGCCTACAGCTCTCCTTCTTCCACAGGCATCGCCGCCCTGCCGCACACCCCAGCTCGACGGCGACGGCCCTCCCTCTTCCGCAGGGTGCTCAGGGCTCTGCGCAGGGCTTTCTCCTGTACCTGCATCACGGCACAGCGAGAGCAGCAGCGCCCTGCTGCCAGCGGGGCCCATGAAGGTGCCGGCTGCCCCTGAGCCCGTGCTGCATGCGGAAGGTGCAGCGCAGGGAGGCACTGGAGGGATGGCTGCCGGGACTGCGCCCCACGCATTCAGCTGCCCTGAGGACATCGTGGCGCCAGCCTCTGCTGGCCCCTGCATGCTTTCTGAGGCCAATAAAAGCTGACCATTTTCCCCCAGGGCTCATGTGTGCCTGCTCCACCCTGGCAGAAAGACCCGCGCAGGCAAGGCCCACGCCAGCAGGCAGAGCTGGAGAGCCCCTGTGCTCCCTCTTCTCCACGCTGAGCAGAGCCTGTGCCCTCGGCCTCTGCCCATGCCGCTGGCATTCCAGCTCCCAACCAGATGGGGCCTCCGCTGGCCTCGCTCCACGGGGCCCGTGTCTGCCCGTCTTCCTCTTGCTTGCTCTTTGCTCTTGCTGTAGGTGCCCGTTTGCTGCGGTTCTAAGCTCCGGTTCTTCACTTCCTGTTCACTTACTTGTCATTTTTGTGGCTGTCTTAAAGGGACACGACTTTAAGACAAGTCTTTAAAGTCAACTAACGCATCTGCAGTCGCGCTGCAGACCCCAAAAAATCCCCCTTTTTGGTTTTGAACAGCTAGTACCAGGTTTGCTGTGTGCTGCAGGGTCCTTTGCAAACACAATGGCAAACAAGGCAATAGCAAACAATCAGTCCTGCCAGTCGAGTGAATCGATGCCAAAAGCCCGACATTTTCTCAGATTTTGGTAACATGTTGCTGCAATGGGGCGCCTACAATCAATGCAGCACATGCCACCAAAATACTCTCAGCCATGTCCCTGAGTCAACAACAAAAAGTCAATAGTTGCTCTGTTTTGTAAAACTGCATGTTGTACTCCTGGCAAATCATCAGCTAACAATCCCAGAACACTAGAGGTTTGACTCACATTCTTAACTACCTAACAAAGAAGGTGATTTAACTCTTTTAATGCTTTCCCTGCTGCTGCTCCGGGTAAGCGAAGAGCTGCTGCAATATGTTCCCATCGGTTCCATAAATCAACTACGTCATTACACGCTTCATCTAAAGCTATATGGCGTTTAAGCGCATTATGCTTATCAACATGTTCACGGGTTGATTTATGCGGGTGTCATGGTCCCATCATGGCCTCCTACTACATTAGCATCTGCAGAAAAACAACTGTCGGCATTCAAAGTGCCAACAATATCAACTTCTTGCGGTTTAACGTTATACAGAGGTAACCGATTATCCCAAATATCGGAAGGCTTTCAGTAAGGTCCTTCATTCCCCAAAGTCTTTGTCAAAATCGTACGTTTGCTTTTACGCAATGATGTCTGTTAACACACGTTGCAAGTTTTGAGGAAGGCCACATCGATCAGACATGTGTGGAAAGGTTGACTGCCTTGCACCACAGACACACCAAACCAGGACGGGTTCAGTTGCTGTGCTAAGGAGACCGCACATTAGCTGTTGGGTTGACTGGCGGCAGCGGTGCTCCCACGATCCGGCACGCTAAGCTCAGGCCGCACACAGCCAGCAGGTATCCATCGCGGACCTTCATCTGTAGAAACACAAGCATAACCTCTCCCCCAGGTTAACAATCCATGCGGTCCTGACGAATGCCTTTGTGTACAAGGTACAAGGGTCTTTCAGGCGTACTAAGACGCCTTTGTGCTTTTGCTGCTTAGCACCAATTGACACAAAGTGCCGCACAATGGGAGGCACCGCACGGTCGGCAGAGATTTTCAAAAAGATCAAAACGTAGCGTGCTTTCTCTAAACGTGCCTCTGGGGTCATTCCCTTCATTCCTCCTCCCTGTTTTTCAAGCAGGCGTTTGAGAGTACCATTCAAGCGTTCAACGATGGCTTGGCCCGGGAGGAATGGGGAAGAGCAAATTTGGGGGAGATCCCTCACAGGGAAAGGAACTGACTGACGGACTTAGAGTTATAGGCAGGTCCATTGACCGTTTTGATCGCAAGGGGGACGCCGAGCACAGACAAAGCACATTGCCAGGGCCGAATGACCTCACGAGTGGTCTCACCTGTGCGGGCAGGAGCAATCATTGCAGAAGAATATGTATCTATTGTAACATGGACATGTTTTTGTCTGCCAAACTCGTTGTAATGAGTTACATCTGTTTGCCAAAGCGGTAAAGCTTGAAGGCCTCTAGGATTAACTCCATAATCGGGCACGGAGGTAACATTTTGACAGTCTGCACAGGCTGCAACAGTACTGCCTGCAGCAGCCTGAGAGAGACCCTTTTGACCAAACTGATGATACAAGGATCGCCAATTCTGATGATAAAATTGGTGGGCTAACACAGCCTGCTGGTGGACATCAGGAACAGGCACCAACAGAGCCACAGAAACCAGAGCATCAACTCTAGCATTGCCTTCAATTACAAAACCGGGTAGGGAAGCATGGCTGTTAACATGCGTAACATAAAATGGAGAATGGTGTTTCCGAATCTCTTCCCAAACTAAAGTCAAAAGTGCAAAAAGCTTGGGATTGTTGACATGGCCAAGGACAGCCATCTCTAACTTGGGAAGGAGGGCTGCCACACAGGCTGAATCAGTAACGAGATTAAGAGGGCCTGGGAAGGATTGAAATGCCAAGGCCGCAGCCCGCAACCCTACAGCTTGCGGGCATCCTTCCCGATACACAATTTGGGAATGCCATTGCCCATTCTGTTTGCAAGCAACTACGGCTTTCCCCGTTTTTTCCAGACCCGTCTGCAAATACTGTGCCACCTTTGACTGGTCGTCTCTGACTCAGTTGCCGTGGCTGCAAAGTTAGATCTACAGTCATTTTCAAAAGTGGGTGAGGTGGATGATGGTACTGAACTTGCCCTTGAATATTGGCAAGAGCCACTTGGAGGGCAGTAGAGTTTGACAGCGCCCATTCAAAAGAGAATTGTTGTACGGGGCTAATCACAGCTGACGCATCAACTCCAGTCCACTCTAAACATCACTTTGGGGTTTTTATGATCAAATCGGCAACAAGTTTGTACCATCCAACAGCGGTTTTCTTAGGCTGCAAAGGCAGAACCAACCACTCAAGCACATGCAGTGGATCTTCCCAAGCCTGCTTTCACTGGGCCAGCATAGCATAAGGAGAAGACTGGTCCATTAAAATAAAACCACTTAAAGGAAGCGTGATATCTACACGCCACACATGTCGTGCAGAGATCAACTGTTTGACTTCTTTCACAAGTGCCAAGGCTGCAGGTGTTAAATGCCTTGGGGCTAAAAGATCTGTGTCTCCTTCTAAAAGTTGCCAAAAAGGTTGCCTTTGTTCATTAGTAAGGCCTAAATAATAAGGCCTGTAGCCAATTCGGCATTCCTGCAAGCTTTTGGACATCGCTCAAGGCCTTTACGTCCAGTTTCAATTTGATAGGTTGTGGAGACACAGTTCTCTTCAGCACATTCATGCCCAGATATTTCCAGGGCCCTTGCCTCTGAACTTCTTCAGGAGCTACAGTCAATCCAAACTCTGCTAAACTGTGCCTGGCATCCTTCTCAACTGTCTCCAGCAGCTCTTTTGACGGTGCTGCTAGCAAAATGTCATCCGTGTAACTGATAACAGTAAACATCTTGGTATTTGTCTCTCACTGAGCTCAGGGCTTGGGCTACAAACCATTGACAAATGGTTGGCAGGTTTCTCATGCCTTGAGGCAGCACGGTCCAGTGGTAGCTTTTTGTGGGCTCAGAGCTACTTCTAGTTGGTACTGTAAGGGCCAACTTGGCTTTGTCTTTTGGATCTAAAGGAATGGTAAGAAAACAATCTTTCAGATCAGTAACTAAAATGTCTCACTCCACTGGTGTCACGGTGGCAGACGGCAATCCTGGCTGCAAGGCCCCCATAGAGGCCGTCACTGCATTGACTTTACGCAGGTCACGCAACAATCGCCATTTACCTGATTTCTTTTTTACCACAAATACAGGGGTCTTCCACGGCCTATGGGATTCTTCAGCCTGGCCCGCGTCTAATTGCTCCTTGACTAATCCATGCAGGGCACACAGCTTTTCCTGGGGCAGGGGCCACTGATCTACCCATACTGGTTTATCGGTTAACCAAGTGAGACCAAGGCTAGGCTGTTTCGCTCCCTGTAGCACGTTGGTCCCAGTTAAAATTCCGTGGTGATACAAACTCCCCATTTGACGTGCGGAATTAAACTCTGTAACTCAGCATAGGCTATAAAGCAGGCACGTTTAATTCACCGGCGGGCATCAGGGTGGATAATTCCAAAAGCACCTGCTGCCCCGACCTCTTTGTGCACGTGTGATTTCAAGTATACATTCATACATATTCAATAGATGCCCAAGAAGAGGTTGGGTTAGGATAATGAGTCTACCCAGAAGTCACTAACATAAGTTTCCTCCCATTTGCACTTGCTCACTGCCTCCTGGTGGTGCTCGCGGGGGGTCGTTGAGGATGAAGGCTTAGTAGTCTCCCTCGCTCTGAACTTTTCACCTTCACTCTTCGCGCAGACTCAGTCGTGTCTTGAATTTTTTCCGATCCATAAAACAGGACAGATCCAGTTTTCCTACCTCAAGGCACAGAGGTTCGCATACCGGTGTCTTCTTATCGGCACACAGAGCATCCCAGGTCCACCTTATCAGTACAAAGGGCCCCAGGACCGGGCCTAATTTGCCAAGTCCTACTGTGAAGCTCCTCGCCTCATTTGCCAAGTCACACTGTGAAGCTCCTCTTTGTGCATACAGTGAGAATTTTAATTATTCTAAGTTTTCCATCTCCTGTTAATCTAGTTATTTCTAAGCTTTCTGTCACATTGTCCTAAGCAATCTCGGCCCCACAAAGTGAGTGGTGCGGTGGTAACATATGGCCAGACGGAGGCAGTCTGTCCATTTGTGTTTTGATCTGTATAGGTTTTACAGACAAGCAGCTAGTAGTCATGCCCCCCAGACCTACAACTCCCGCTGCGTTATTTACCAAAGCCCTTTGAGGCGGCAGTCTTTGCTCCATATGACAGTTACGTCTGCTCCGGTATCCAGAAGACCGACCGCTCAACTTCACTTGTGCAGGAGTACCTCCCGATGACGCCACAGTGCAGGTCAGGTTAGGTCGTTGTGGAGATAGTTCTTGCGTCCAACACGCTTGAGGTATTCCTGTGGAGCCGAATCCTTCATCACCCCGCCATGCGGGCTCTGTTCGGGAAACACAACTCACAAAAAGCACAAGTTGAGCAAGGCCTGTATTTTTCGGAATTGTAACAGGAGGCACCCGTGTGGAAACTAAGGCACATATTTAACCTGTGAAGTCTGCATCAATAACACCAACATGGACTTGGATCTTGTGTAAAGTAGTACTAGATCGACCTATTAGTAAGGCACTAAGGCCCTTCCCTGTTGGCCCCTGAGCATTCAGAGGGACCTTAAACACTCCATGGCTGGCTAGAGTTACCGATTCACTGGTGCATCCATCCATCCCTGCTGATCCTTGGGTCCTCCCTGATAATTGCTCACATGAGGCTGGCTGGCTGGTTGGTGTGGCAGCCAGAGGTACTTGTGTCATTGCGCGCCTCCTCGCGCTCTTGTGAGCGTTTCCCTGGCCCGGTGCGTGGAATCCTTCTCTATCAAAACGAGAATGACATTGCTTTGCAAAATGTCCTTTCTTTCCACAGTGGAAACAAGGAATTTCTGACGTGGACAGTCTAGGTTTTGCCACGCATTGTTTTTTGGAGGGGCAGCCCTGTTTAAGGCGTGCTGACTTACCGCAAGAGTAACATTGCATTTGCACAGCAGCCATTACTGCTATTTTGCGTTCCAAGGCACCTACCTTGGCACAGGCTGATATCACAGTTTCTAAGCTGGGTCCTCCTGGCAATCCTTCTATTATTTTTTGACAATCAGCATTAGCACGATCTTTGGCTAATTGCCTTACTAGCATGGCACGCAGGTGAGGGTCAAACACTTGAGAGGCAACAGCATGTTGCAACTTTTCCACAAATGGCAAAAATGGTTCTTTTGGGCCTTGCTTAATTGCTGGATAACGCTCATTGACTCTGCTAATTGTGCAGTTTTCATTATTGCTTGCATGCCTATATTTTTTATTTGATCGAATACTGGGGGGGGGG
This sequence comes from Falco rusticolus, assembly GCF_015220075.1. Taxonomy (NCBI): domain Eukaryota; kingdom Metazoa; phylum Chordata; class Aves; order Falconiformes; family Falconidae; genus Falco; species Falco rusticolus. Next base: position 50,941 of record NW_023618242.1, on the reverse strand, counting down.
CACTGAGCCTGATGTTGAGGGTTGGCATACTGCCCAGTACCCACCAACACATCAGGCCCATTACCAACCCGGGGATCATCTTGCGGAAGGTTTCGATTCGGCAGCCCTTGCTGTTGCGCAGCTACCCGCCAGGTTGCGTGGAAGACCGCTAGTTGCACAGGCTGGGACATGATCTGTGCCGTCTGAGAACTATCAAAAGGAGTCCAAGTGTCCGTGGTAAGCACACGCAAGAATTGCATTGTAGCCGGCGAATTCACCCCGTACTGAGAAACAGTGTTTTGCAAGTCCTGCACTATTTTCCAAGCAAACGGTGTATGAACAGTTAGGATTACCAGCAGCCCCGCATCTCCTGTCGTAACAGGATATGCATGCGGCGCAGCGGTGGAAGGAGTAGTAACATCAAGGAGCGGTCCGTCTATATGTCCTACTAAATCCCAGTTCCCCTCTTGTAGTGCCCCATCTTTTACAGCCTGCCAAAATTGCCAAGGGTTGCGCGGCGTTACCGTAACTTTCGATACTGGATTTCTACCACCTCCACATTCTTCACCGCCTCTGACTGATAACCTTGTCATAGCTGGGCACGATTCCGGATTTTTGGCGTTTCCATCCTGTGGAGGCAGGGGAGGAGCTGAGGGGGCAGGCGGGAAAGGAGAAGAAGCTGGGGGAGGGGGGAGTGTGGGCTGGCACAAATGCCGTTGGGACTCAGGGGGGCAGGGATCGGTCCACCGAGGTTTCTCCTTGTTGTCCTTGTCCTCGGAATCGCTACCGAACATAGGTCAATGCTGCTGGGCTTATTTAGGGGCTTTGGGACATTGAGGAGTGGCGTCTGGTAAGGGGCACGGACTCTCCCCCTCCCCCTCCCCCTCCCCCTCCCCCTCCCCCTCCCCCTCCCCCTCCCCCTCCCCCTCCCCCTCCCCCTCCCCCTCCCCCTCCTGTCTGTAGTTGGAGGGGGATCCAGGGCAGGTTTGGGTGATACACCCCCGCTCACGTCTTGCTGACTTTTCAAGCCCCTACTCACATCTTGCTCATTTTTTAAGCCCCCCACAGCATCTCTAAGCAGTCCCCGTGTAGCCAAATGCCCCGACGCCTCTTTGTCCTCTTTCATCACAGCTTCCGACAGTGTTGATCCTAAATTGTCACAGGTCAACACACTAAGAGCAGTCACGGTGGACGTTTCTACTCCGTGTCTCTTGGCCCTCAATACCATACTGCCTAACCGCAGCCCATCTAAAGTAGCTCCACATTTCTGTAACACTAACTTCCACATTGACAGCACAGTGGTATCTTCCTTAGAGAACTTAGTCCCCATGCTGTCCCTGGTGGCTCACCTTACCGGCGTCACGTTCTCCCGGGATCTAGCAGCCGCCTGCTGTGCTATTCCGCTTCACCAGGCTCCACCTCCCCAGCAACCCGCTGGTCACAGCCTCAGGATCTGCTCCTGACACCCCTTATCGGGGGCACAGTCTCAGGGTCTCCTCCTGATACCCCTTACTGGGATCATATCGGCACGTCGAGGTGACGCAAGTCAAGACGGACATAAAAACACTATATCTACGTGGCTGGGTTCAGACAAAATGGCCAGAATGGCCTTTATTATCTGTACAGATTGCTTATATATCTTAGATAGTACGTGTGTCAGACCCTGATAGGCTTGCTGTCGTCTTCTTCTTGCTTGCTCTTTGCTCTTGCTGTAGGTGCCCGTTTGCTGCGGTTCTAAGCTCCGGTTCTACACATCCTGTTCACATACTTGTCATTTTTGTGGCTGTCTTAAAGGAACACGACTAAGTCTTTAAAGTCAACTAACTCGTCTGCAGACACGCTGCAGACCCCAACACTCCACCTCCAGAGGAAAGGCACTGAAGAGCAGCCCGTGAGGGACCATCCATGCCAGTAAGCAGCTGTCAGCTGGGCTCAGGATGCTGAGCACCGCCCCCCGCCAAAGCCCAACTCACCGGCCAATGCACCACCCACCCCTGGCACTGGTCACGGAGCCTCCCCTCTCTGCTCAGTCCCGCGGCCAGGGGCAATCCCAGAGAGCCTCAAGCCTGTCTGGCACCACTGGCCCCAGGGAGAGCCCAGCTGGCTCTTCCAGAGCCCTGCTCCTCCAGCATGGCCCTGGGAACGGTGTCCAGGAGCGTTTCTGCCAGCACCTTCCCAGGAACGGACCAGCCTGGAGGGTCTCCTACCGCTCCCCCTTGCCCTTCTGGAAGTTGGTTCTGGTGATTGCTCAGGTCACCAGGAGTCTCCCCGCATCAGCAGGCCCTTCTAGAGAGCGGAGTGTGGCTTCACACTGGCACAGCACGGCTCCCTCCAGCCCTTGGATGCTCCTCAGCCACTCACACCGCCACTTGGCAAACGGTATAATTAATACACTGAAAGGACCACGGCTGACCCGAGCTGGAGGTCACCCACTGCTCTGCTTGGCTGCCAGTCTCTTGTCTCTTTCTTCAGCAATGGTCAGGCGGATACCCTTTCCATGGGGCGGGGAGATCCACGGCTTGTTGCCCTGCGGCAAGAGACAAGAAGCCACCTCACATCATGAAACACAGGCTCTCCCTCTTTGTGGGGGGAAAGCAGCACAAGCCCCTTAGGAAGGTGCTGAAGGCGTACAGGCCTACATCTGCCCCTTCTGGTCGCGTCCATCAATTACGCACTTCAGCCAAGACAGAAACGCCACCCCCTTCCAACCTGGCAGGAGAGCCCATGGCAGACAGCGAGACAGCAGAGGCATCGCAGGGGAAGGGCGCTCTCAGCCAGAGCAGCTGCCCCGGGCACACCCAGAGCCCAGCGCTGCTCGGCTCCCAGTACTCAGAAGGTTTAGAAAACCACAGGGCTGCTCCTCGGAAACATCCCCATTCCTACACTCATGGATGCTTCCCCTTCCCCGAGCGCTCAGCCCGGAGCAGGCAGAACCACCAGGAGCAGAGCCACAGCTGATGCCAGTGCTGAAGCTTCACCGTGTGGGAAGGCAGCTGCCCACGGACAACACCCACGCCTCTCGGTGTCAGCCAGCAGCCCCCAGCAACGGGAGAGAACCCACCCGCATCGTGTCCGTGCAGGCTTACTTTGCCAAAAAACAAAGATGCTGGAGAGCCTGGTGGCAAAGCTATTGCCATTGGCGTCCCTCACCAAGTGAGACACTTCAAAAGGGGCGCAGGTGCTCACGGGTGGGGCGTGGGCATCTCCACAGCCATTGCCCAGGGCTTTGTGATGCAGGCAGCGCATCATGCCCAGAGGCCAATGTGATGCGGGTCTCCACGGTGACCGTGGGGGTATTTAAGGGGCGAGAGCCCTGGGGTGTCCACTCCCAGAAGAGCGACTCCCTCAGGAGGCAGCATCTCCCCTGGGTGACCATGGCAGGTCAGCGGCAGACGCCGCCAAAGATGCCCACGCATGAGGAGGCGAACACCCGCCCCCAGCACCAGAGCAGGCTGCCCAGGCTGCAGACCCTGCACCAGGTGAGAGATGGGGCAGGACGGGGTGGTGGCGGTGGGACGGGGCCACATGGATCTTTCTTGGTGCTGCGGCTGGGCTTGCCAGCACTGGGGGGGCCGCTGTGCCAATGTAGCCACCTCCATCACCTGACTCATGCTCTTCCTGCCCACAGGTGGGCCATGGGCAGCCGCAGGCAGCAGCACCTTCCGAATCTTCTTCCCAGAGCAGGGAAGCTGCCAGCAGACCCCGACAGCTTGTCCCATCTCCTCGGGTCTGCTGTGGTGAGTGGGATGCAGCCGGCAGGATGCAGAGCTGCAGGCGTGCCCCATGCAGCCCCACAGCCAACACCACAGCTGCACAGGAGACAAACCGGTGCCTTTTGAGGGATTCAGAAAGCAGCATGATGCTGCTGAAAAGGACAAGAAGAGATCAGGTCCGGGCAGCCAGGAGCAGCAAGGCCCCTGCACCTAAGCCCGTGCATGACCCCCATGAACACGGGAGCACCAGTGCTGCTGGCAGGGTGTCTGTGCCAGCTTCCATGGGTACGAGGCATGTGGGGCCAGGGCACCAGGCACAAGCAGTACAGCAAGGCTCCAAAGCACCAGTGGGACGCTACAAGTGCATCCTCATAGGCAAGTCGGTGCGGAGCCAACGGAGGGCTCTTAGGAAGCCGGAGGATGTGACACGTGTGGCACACTGCTCCAGGAAGGAGGAAGATCTGCCAGAGCTGGAGCGGAGAGAGCTGGCCCGCAGGCAGCACCCGAGGAGGGGAACTCCTGCAAGCATGGCAGCCCATGTCCACGGGAAGCACTGGGCGACGGCCGAAAGGGCCTTAGTCCCACAAGTGCCAAAGAACCACCCAGGGGCCCTGGCCAAGCTTGATAGCTGGGAAGATATCAGCACCAAAGAACTGTCCCAAGAAGAGGACATCAAGATCCACAGCATCTGGGTCAACCCTTTGTTCCCAGAGCTTTTGGAGGGGTCCTGCCGTCCCAGCAGCTCTGGCACACACGCGGCAGGAGTCACAGCTGGGCACCTGCAGGATGCGTCTGCTGACCCGGCACATTCCACAAACACCGAGCCAGCAGCTGCTGCCCTGGCTGCAGCTGCTGAGGAAGAGGAGCAGCGCTCGCCACTCGCTCCCACAGAACAGGAGGCGGCAAAGGCACCGGCTTCTCTCTTCAGCAAGCAGGGCACAGCAGCACAGACAGGGAGCCAGGCACCTGCCCCACACAGCCCCACAGCCCACACCGTGGCTCTGCAGGACGCAGCTCAGTGGGACGTAAGTGAGGTGCGGCACAAGAGGCCAGCGGAAAAGCAGGACTCAAAAAGCAGCATGATGCTGGTGGAAAGGGCAAGAAGAGATCAGGTCCAGGCAACCAGGAGCAGCAAGGCCCCTGCACCTAAGCCCGTGCATGACCCCCATGAACACGGGAGCACCAGTGCTGCTGGCAGGGTGTCTGTGCCAGCTTCCATGGGTACGAGGCATGTGGGGCCAGGGCACCAGGCACGAGCAGTACAGCAAGGCTCCAAAGCACCAGTGGGACGCTACAAGTGCATCCTCATAGGCAAGCCGGTGCGGAGCCAACGGAGGGCCCGTAGGAAGCCTGAGGTTATTTCACATGTGGCAGACTGCTCCAGGAAGGAGGAGGATCTGCAGAAGCTGAAGTCGAGATTCCTGGCCCACAGCCAGCACAGGAGGAGGGGAAGTCCTGCAGGAAGTCCTGCAAGCATGGCAGCCCATGTCCGCGGGAAGCACTGGGCGAAGGCAGAAAGGGCCTTAGTCCCACAAGTGCCAAAGAACCACCCAGGGGCCCTGGCCAAGCTTGATAGCTGGGAAGATATCAGCACCAAAGAACTGTCCCAAGAAGAGGACATCAAGATCCACAGCATCTGGGTCAACCCTTTGTTCCCAGAGCTTTTGGAGGGGTCCTGCCGTCCCAGCAGCTCTGGCACACACGCGGCAGGAGTCACAGCTGGGCACCTGCAGGATGCGTCTGCTGACCCGGCACATTCCACAAACACCGAGCCAGCAGCTGCTGCCCTGGCTGCAGCTGCTGAGGAAGAGGAGCAGCGCTCGCCACTCGCTCCCACAGAACAGGAGGCGGCAAAGGCACCGGCTTCTCTCTTCAGCAAGCAGGGCACAGCAGCACAGACAGGGAGCCAGGCACCTGCCCCACACAGCCCCACAGCCCACACCGTGGCTCTGCAGGACGCAGCTTGGTGGGACATGAGTGATGTCCTGCACGAGCTTGAGGCTGTGATCCAAGAACGCAGCCAGCAGCCGGTGGAACAGCGGCACTCGGCACAAAGCATGGATGCGGCGATGGCAGTAAAACCACGTGCAGCAACTGAGGATAGCGAGTCTACATTGGCTGCAGAGCCTCGGGGAGAGCCCAGCACAGCCTCTCCTGTCCCAGACGAACGCCAGGATGGAGAACACATGGCTTCTCCCATGTCTGGAGACCCTCCAGGAGAGGCTAGTGCAGCCATCGTCTCCCCGGCAGCACACGATCATGAAGGGGCTTTTTTGTTGCCTGAAAATGCTGTGGACAACACCGCCACACCACACCTTGCCCCAGCAGCAGAGAACGGAGACAATGAGACAGCTTGTCCCCTGCCTTGGGAGCCTTGGCACCAGGTGAGCCAGGGGTGCGTGGCCAGCACCGAGCATCCCCAGGTACCGGAGGCAGGCGCGGCGCCCGGGGCATGTGTGGCAGGGACATGGCTGGTGGACATCCTCTCCATCTCCTCCCCACCACCACCACCCCCCCGGCCCCCGCCCCCGCCTTTAGTCTTGCTCTCCCCATGCAGGCGACCTCCCAGCACAGAGGCGACACGCAGCCCTCCTCTGGCTGCAGGACCGTAAGCCCAGCCAACCCGACACCTAACACTGCCAAGCCTACCACGAAACCCCATCCCCAAGCGCCGGTTTCTCCCCGCATCCAGTGACGGATGCTTAGCTCTCCCTTTGTTGTTCCTGTTTTTATAGGAGGCGCCAGGGGTCTTGGCCAAGGAGGACGACAAGTGGGAAGACAGCCTGGAGCTCTTCCAGGACCCCCACGCTGATCCCCCGGAGGGCCAGGCAGCCTCCGAGCAGAGTGGTAACACATCGCCCTGCTCCGGCTCCAGGGATGAGCCCGAGGATGAGCCAGGTACGTCCGAGTCGAGCGCTGCCTCGGCCAGGGCAGGCCCGGTCCGGCTGTCCCGGCGCCCTGCACCCAGGCCAGGGCGGCAGGACTGCGTGCAGAGGGGCTGGCCGTTCCCTGGACACCCCTCCCTGGGGAAAGCCCTCGGTGGTGGGGAGCAGGCAGGACCTTGCCCATTACCTGCCCAGCCCCTTGCCTACAGCTCTCCTTCTTCCACAGGCATCGCCGCCCTGCCGCACACCCCAGCTCGACGGCGACGGCCCTCCCTCTTCCGCAGGGTGCTCAGGGCTCTGCGCAGGGCTTTCTCCTGTACCTGCATCACGGCACAGCGAGAGCAGCAGCGCCCTGCTGCCAGCGGGGCCCATGAAGGTGCCGGCTGCCCCTGAGCCCGTGCTGCATGCGGAAGGTGCAGCGCAGGGAGGCACTGGAGGGATGGCTGCCGGGACTGCGCCCCACGCATTCAGCTGCCCTGAGGACATCGTGGCGCCAGCCTCTGCTGGGCCCTGCATGCTTTCTGAGGCCAATAAAAGCTGACCATTTTCCCCCAGGGCTCATGTGTGCCTGCTCCACCCTGGCAGAAAGACCCGCGCAGGCAAGGCCCACGCCAGCAGGCAGAGCTGGAGAGCCGCTGTGCTCCCTCTTCTCCACGCTGAGCAGAGCCTGTGCCCTCGGCCTCTGCCCATGCCGCTGGCATTCCAGCTCCCAACCAGATGGGGCCTCCGCTGGCCTCGCCCCACGGGGCCCGTGTCTGCCCGGACTCGCGCAGCCGCAGCCCGCACCCAGTGCCCGGGCACGCACTGCCCTGTGCCCATGGCACAGAGGAACCCCTTCCCCGCAGTGCCGCCTGTGCCCTCGCTAGCGCAGCCCGGGCTGCGGAACTGCCCTTGCTGCCCGGGCACGCCGCACGCCCCTGCCCACCTTGGCCTCTGGGGCCTTTCCCACAGGCACTGCTGCTCTCCAGCCACCCGGCCACAGCCACAGCCCCTGGGCAGGGGGCATCAGCCCATCCCCGAGCCGCTGCTCAGCACCTGCCTTTGCTGGACTTCCTGGGGCCCGCAGCAGCCCATGCTTCTGGCCTGGCCAACTCCCTCCCGAGAGCTGCCAAGCCTCCACCACTGCCACTGCCACCCGCAGTGCGGGGGCCTCCCCTACCCCTGCTGTCATTGTGATTCCTCACACGCTCCACTGTGGCGACGCAAGGCGAGACGGACATAAAAACACTGTATCTACGTGGCTGGGTTCAGACAAAATGGCCAGAATGGCCTTTATTATCTGTACAGATTGCTTATATATCTTAGATAGTACATGTGTCAGACCCTGATAGGCTTGCTGTCGTCCTCCTCTTGCTTGCTCTTTGCTCTTGCTGTAGGTGCCCGTTTGCTGCGGTTCTAAGCTCCGGTTCTACACATCCTGTTCACATACTTGTCATTTTTGTGACTGTCTTAAAGGAACACGACTTTAAGACAAGTCTTTAAAGTCAACTAACTCATCTGCAGTCGCGCTGCAGACCCCAAAAAATCCCCCTTTTTGGTTTTGAACAGCTAGTACCAGGTTTGCTGTGTGCTGCAGGGTCCTTTGCAAACACAATGGCAAACAAGGCAATAGCAAACAATCAGTCCTGCCAGTCGAGTGAATCGATGCCAAAAGCCCGGCATTTTCTCAGATTTTGGTAACATGTTGCTGCAATGGGGCGCCTACAATCAATGCAGCACATGCCACCAAAATACTCTCAGCCATGTCCCTGAGTCAACAACAAAAAGTCAATAGTTGCTCTGTTTTGTAAAACTGCGTGTTGTACTCCTGGCAAATCATCAGCTAACAATCCCAGAACACTAGAGGTTTGACTCACATTCTTAACTACCTAACAAAGAAGGTGATTTAACTCTTTTAATGCTTTCCCTGCTGCTGCTCCGGGTAAGCGAAGAGCTGCTGCAATATGTTCCCATCGGTTCCATAAATCAACTACGTCATTACACGCTTCATCTAAAGCTATATGGCGTTTAAGCGCATTATGCTTATCAACATGTTCACGGGTTGATTTATGCGGGTGTCATGGTCCCATCATGGCCTCCTACTACATTAGCATCTACAGAAAAACAACTGTCGGCATTCAAAGTGCCAACAATATCAACTTCTTGCGGTTTAACGTTATACAGAGGTAACCGATTATCCCAAATATCGGAAGGCTTTCAGTAAGGTCCTTCATTCCCCAAAGTCTTTGTCAAAATCGTACGTTTGCTTTTACGCAATGATGTCTGTTAACACACGTTGCAAGTTTTGAGGAAGGCCACATCGATCAGACATGTGTGGAAAGGTTGACTGCCTTGCACCACAGACACACCAAACCAGGACGGGTTCAGTTGCTGTGCTAAGGAGACCGCACATTAGCTGTTGGGTTGACTGGCGGCAGCGGTGCTCCCACGATCCGGCACGCTAAGCTCAGGCCGCACACAGCCAGCAGGTATCCATCGCGGACCTTCATCTGTAGAAACACAAGCATAACCTCTCCCCCAGGTTAACAATCCATGCGGTCCTGACGAATGCCTTTGTGTACAAGGTACAAGGGTCTTTCAGGCGTACTAAGACGCCTTTGTGCTTTTGCTGCTTAGCACCAATTGACACAAAGTGCCGCACAATGGGAGGCACCGCACGGTCGGCAGAGATTTTCAAAAAGATCAAAACGTAGCGTGCTTTCTCTAAACGTGCCTCTGGGGTCATTCCCTTCATTCCTCCTCCCTGTTTTTCAAGCAGGCGTTTGAGAGTACCATTCATGCGTTCAACGATGGCTTGGCCCGGGAGGAATGGGGAAGAGCAAATTTGGGGGAGATCCCTCACAGGGAAAGGAACTGACTGAACGGACTTAGAGCTATAGGCAGGTCCATTGACCGTTTTGATCGCAAGGGGGACGCCGAGCACAGACAAAGCACGTTGCCAGGGCCGAATGACCTCACGAGTGGTCTCACCTGTGCGGGCAGGAGCAATCATTGCAGAAGAATATGTATCTGTTGTAACATGGACATGTTTTTGTCTGCCAAACTCGTTGTAATGAGTTACATCTGTTTGCCAAAGCGGTAAAGCTTGAAGGCCTCTAGGATTAACTCCATAATCGGGCACGGAGGTAACATTTTGACAGTCTGCACAGGCTGCAACAGTACTGCCTGCAGCAGCCTGAGAGAGACCCTTTTGACCAAACTGATGATACAAGGATCGCCAATTCTGATGATAAAATTGGTGGGCTAACACAGCCTGCTGGTGGACATCAGGAACAGGCACCAACAGAGCCACAGAAACCAGAGCATCAACTCTAGCATTGCCTTCAATTACAAAACCGGGTAGGGAAGCATGGCTGTTAACATGCGTAACATAAAATGGAGAATGGCGTTTCCGAATCTCTTCCCAAACTAAAGTCAAAAGTGCAAAAAGCTTGGGATTGTTGACATGGCCAAGGACAGCCATCTCTAACTTGGGAAGGAGGGCTGCCACACAGGCTGAATCAGTAACGAGATTAAGAGGGCCTGGGAAGGATTGAAATGCCAAGGCCGCAGCCCGCAACCCTACAGCTTGCGGGCATCCTTCCCGATACACAATTTGGGAATGCCATTGCCCATTCTGTTTGCAAGCAACTACGGCTTTCCCCGTTTTTTCCAGACCCGTCTGCAAATACTGTGCCACCTTTGACTGGTCGTCTCTGACTCAGTTGCCGTGGCTGCAAAGTTAGATCTACAGTCATTTTCAAAAGTGGGTGAGGTGGATGATGGTACTGAACTTGCCCTTGAATATTGGCAAGAGCCACTTGGAGGGCAGTAGAGTTTGACAGCGCCCATTCAAAAGAGAATTGTTGTACGGGGCTAATCACAGCTGACGCATCAACTCCAGTCCACTCTAAACATCACTTTGGGATTTTTATGATCAAATCGGCAACAAGTTTGTACCATCCAACAGCGGTTTTCTTAGGCTGCAAAGGCAGAACCAACCACTCAAGCACATGCAGTGGATCTTCCCAAGCCTGGTTCCACTGGGCCAGCATAGCATAAGGAGAAGACTGGTCCATTAAAATAAAACCACTTAAAGGAAGCGTGATATCTACACGCCACACATGTCGTGCAGAGATCAACTGTTTGACTTCTTTCACAAGTGCCAAGGCTGCAGGTGTTAAATGCCTTGGGGCTAAAAGATCTGTGTCTCCTTTTAAAAGTTGCCAAAAAGGTTGCCTTTGTTCATTAGTAAGGCCTAAATAATAAGGCTGTAGCCAATTCGGCATTCCTGCAAGCTTTTGGACATCGCTCAAGGCCTTTACGTCCAGTTTCAATTTGATAGGTTGTGGAGACACAGTTCTCTTCAGCACATTCATGCCCAGATATTTCCAGGGCCCTTGCCTCTGAACTTCTTCAGGAGCTACAGTCAATCCAAACTCTGCTAAACTGTGCCTGGCATCCTTCTCAACTGTCTCCAGCAGCTCTTTTGACGGTGCTGCTAGCAAAATGTCATCCGTGTAATGATAACAGTAAACATCTTGGTATTTGTCTCTCACTGAGCTCAGGGCTTGGGCTACAAACCATTGACAAATGGTTGGCAGGTTTCTCATGCCTTGAGGCAGCACGGTCCAGTGGTAGCTTTTTGTGGGCTCAGAGCTACTTCTAGTTGGTACTGTAAGGGCCAACTTGGCTTTGTCTTTTGGATCTAAAGGAATGGTAAGAAAACAATCTTTCAGATCAGTAACTAAAATGTCTCACTCCACTGGTGTCACGGTGGCAGACGGCAATCCTGGCTGCAAGGCCCCCATAGAGGCCGTCACTGCATTGACTTTACGCAGGTCACGCAACAATCGCCATTTACCTGATTTCTTTTTTACCACAAATACAGGGGTCTTCCACGGCCTATGGGATTCTTCAGCCTGGCCCGCGTCTAATTGCTCCTTGACTAATCCATGCAGGGCACACAGCTTTTCCTGGGGCAGGGGCCACTGATCTACCCATACTGGTTTATCGGTTAACCAAGTGAGACCAAGGCTAGGCTGTTTCGCTCCCTGTAGCACGTTGGTCCCAGTTAAAAATCCGTGGTGATACAAACTCCCCATTTGACGTGCGGAATTAAACTCTGTAACTCAGCATAGGCTATAAAGCAGGCACGTTTAATTCACCGGCGGGCATCAGGGTGGATAATTCCAAAAGCACCTGCTGCCCCGACCTCTTTGTGCACGTGTGATTTCAAGTATACATTCATACATATTCAATAGATGCCCAAGAAGAGGTTGGGTTAGGATAATGAGTCTACCCAGAAGTCACTAACATAAGTTTCCTCCCATTTGCACTTGCTCACTGCCTCCTGGTGGTGCTCGCGGGGGGTCGTTGAGGATGAAGGCTTAGTAGCCTCCCTCGCTCTGAACTTTTCACCTTCACTCTTCGCGCAGACTCAGTCGTGTCTTGAGTTTCTTCCGATCCATAAAACGGGACAGATCCGGTTTTCCTACCTCAAGGCACAGAGGTTCGCATACCGGTGTCTTCTTATCGGCACACAGAGCATCCCAGGTCCACCTTATCAGTACAAAGGGCCCCAGGACCGGGCCTAATTTGCCAAGTCCTACTGTGAAGCTCCTCGCCTCATTTGCCAAGTCACACTGTGAAGCTCCTCTTTGTGCAGACAATGAGAATTTTAATTATTCTAAGTTTTCCATCTCCTGTTAATCTAGTTATTTCTAAGCTTTCTGTCACATTGTCCTAAGCAATCTCGGCCCCACAAAGTGAGTGGTGCGGTGGTAACATATGGCCAGACGGAGGCAGTCTGTCCATTTGTGTTTTGATCTGTATAGGTTTTACAGACAAGCAGCTAGTAGTCATGCCCCCCAGACCTACAACTCCCGCTGCGTTATTTACCAAAGCCCTTTGAGGCGGCAGTCTTTGCTCCATATGACAGTTACGTCTGCTCCGGTATCCAGAAGACCGACCGCTCAACTTCACTTGTGCAGGAGTACCTCCCGATGACGCCACAGTGCAGGTCAGGTTAGGTCGTTGTGGAGATAGTTCTTGCGTCCAACACGCTTGAGGTATTCCTGTGGAGCCGAATCCTTCATCACCCCGCCATGCGGGCTCTGTTCGGGAAACACAACTCACAAAAGGCACAAGTTGAGCAAGGCCTGTATTTTTTGGAATTGTAACAGGAGGCACCCGTGTGGAAACTAAGGCACATATTTAACCTGTGAAGTCTGCATCAATAACACCAACATGGACTTGGATCTTGTGTAAAGTAGTACTAGATCGACCTATTAGTAAGGCACTAAGGCCCTTCCCTGTTGGCCCCTGAGCATTCAGAGGGACCTTAAACACTCCATGGCTGGCTAGAGTTACCGATTCACTGGTGCATCCATCCATCCCTGCTGATCCTTGGGTCCTCCCTGATAATTGCTCACATGAGGCTGGCTGGCTGGTTGGTGTGGCAGCCAGAGGTACTTGTGTCATTGCGCGCCTCCTCGCGCTCTTGTGAGCGTTTCCCTGGCCCGGTGCGTGGAATCCTTCTCTATCAAAACGAGAATGACATTGCTTTGCAAAATGTCCTTTCTTTCCACAGTGGAAACAAGGAATTTCTGACGTGGACAGTCTAGGTTTTGCCACGCATTGTTTTTTGGAGGGGCAGCCCTGTTTAAGGCGTGCTGACTTACCGCAAGAGTAACATTGCATTTGCACAGCAGCCATTACTGCTATTTTGCGTTCCAAGGCACCTACCTTGGCACAGGCTGATATCACAGTTTCTAAGCTGGGTCCTCCTGGCAATCCTTCTATTATTTTTTGACAATCAGCATTAGCACGATCTTTGGCTAATTGCCTTACTAGCATGGCACGCAGGTGAGGGTCAAACACTTGAGAGGCAACAGCATGTTGCAACTTTTCCACAAATGGCAAAAATGGTTCTTTTGGGCCTTGCTTAATTGCTGGATAACGCTCATTGACTCTGCTAATTGTGCAGTTTTCATTATTGCTTGCATGCCTATATTTTTTATTTGATCGAATACTGGGGGGGGGGCACTGAGCCTGATGTTGAGGGTTGGCATACTGCCCAGTACCCACCAACACATCAGGCCCATTACCAACCCGGGGATCATCTTGCGGAAGGTTTCGATTCGGCAGCCCTTGCTGTTGCGCAGCTACCCGCCAGGTTGCGTGGAAGACCGCTAGTTGCACAGGCTGGGACATGATCTGTGCCATCTGAGAACTATCAAAAGGAGTCCAAGTGTCCGTGGTAAGCACACGCAAGAATTGCATTGTAGCCGGCGAATTCACCCCGTACTGAGAAACAGTGTTTTGCAAGTCCTGCACTATTTTCCAAGCAAACGGTGTATGAACGTTAGGATTACCAGCAGCCCCGCATCTCCTGTCGTAACAGGATATGCATGCGGCGCAGCGGTGGAAGGAGTAGTAACATCAAGGAGCGGTCCGTCTATATGTCCTACTAAATCCCAGTTCCCCTCTTGTAGTGCCCCATCTTTTACAGCCTGCCAAAATTGCCAAGGGTTGCGCGGCGTTACCGTAACGTTGGATACTGGATTACTACCACCTCCACATTCTTCACCGCCTCTGACTGATAACCTTGTCATAGCTGGGCACGATTCCGGATTTTTGGCGTTTCCATCCTGTGGAGGCAGGGGAGGAGCTGAGGGGGCAGGCGGGAAAGGAGAAGAAGCTGGGGGAGGAGGGAGTGTGGGCTGGCACAAATGCCGTTGGGACTCAGGGGGGCAGGGATCGGTCCACCGAGGTTTCTCCTTGTTGTCCTTGTCCTCGGAATCGCTACCGAACATAGGTCAATGCTGCTGGGCTTATTTAGGGGCTTTGGGACATACAGGAGTGGCGTCTGGTAAGGGGCACGGACTCTCCCCCTCCCCCTCCCCCTCCCCCTCCTGTCTGTAGTTGGAGGGGGATCCAGGGCAGGTTTGGGTGATACACCCCCGCTCGCGTCTTGCTGACTTTTCAAGCCCCCACTCACATCTTGCTCATTTTTTAAGCCCCCCACAGCATCTCTAAGCAGTCCCCGTGTAGCCAAATGCCCCGACGCCTCTTTGTCCTCTTTCATCACAGCTTCCGACAGTGTTGATCCTAAATTGTCACAGGTCAACACACTAAGAGCAGTCACGGTGGACGTTTCTACTCCGTGTCTCTTGGCCCTCAATACCATACTGCCTAACCGCAGCCCATCTAGAGTAGCTCCACATTTCTGTAACACTAACTTCCACATTGACAGCACAGTGGTATCTTCCTTAGAGAACTTAGTCCCCATGCTGTCCCTGGTGGCTCACCTTACCGGCGTCACGTTCTCCCGGGATCTAGCAGCCGCCTGCTGTGCTATTCCGCTTCACCAGGCTCCACCTCCCCAGCAACCCGCTGGTCACAGCCTCAGGATCTGCTCCTGACACCCCTTATCGGGGGCACAGTCTCAGGGTCTCCTCCTGATACCCCTTACTGGGATCATATCGGCACGTCGAGGTGACGCAAGTCAAGACGGACATAAAAACACTATATCTACGTGGCTGGGTTCAGACAAAATGGCCAGAATGGCCTTTATTATCTGTACAGATTGCTTATATATCTTAGATAGTACGTGTGTCAGACCCTGATAGGCTTGCTGTCGTCTTCCTCTTGCTTGCTCTTTGCTCTTGCTGTAGGTGCCCGTTTGCTGAGGTTCTAAGCTCCGGTTCTACACATCCTGTTCACATACTTGTCATTTTTGGGGCTGTCTTAAAGGAACACGACTAAGTCTTTAAAGTCAACTAACTCGTCTGCAGACACGCTGCAGACCCCAACA
This sequence comes from Falco rusticolus, assembly GCF_015220075.1. NCBI lineage: Eukaryota > Metazoa > Chordata > Aves > Falconiformes > Falconidae > Falco > Falco rusticolus. The sequence continues at coordinate 35,567 of NW_023618242.1, read as the reverse complement.
CTCCACCTCCAGAGGAAAGGCACTGAAGAGCAGCCCGTGAGGGACCATCCATGCCAGTAAGCAGCTGTCAGCTGGGCTCAGGATGCTGAGCACCGCCCCCCGCCAAAGCCCAACTCACCGGCCAATGCACCACCCACCCCTGGCACTGGTCACGGAGCCTCCCCTCTCTGCTCAGTCCCGCGGCCAGGGGCAATCCCAGAGAGCCTCAAGCCTGTCTGGCACCACTGGCCCCAGGGAGAGCCCAGCTGGCTCTTCCAGAGCCCTGCTCCTCCAGCATGGCCCTGGGAACGGTGTCCAGGAGCGTTTCTGCCAGCACCTTCCCAGGAACGGACCAGCCTGGAGGGTCTCCTACCGCTCCCCCTTGCCCTTCTGGAAGATGGTTCTGGTGATTGGTCAGGGTCACCAGGAGTCTCCCCGCATCAGCAGGCCCTTCTAGAGAGCGGAGTGTGGCTTCACACTGGCACAGCACGGCTCCCTCCAGCCCTTGGATGCTCCTCAGCCACTCACACCGCCACTTGGCAAACGGTATAATTAATACACTGAAAGGACCACGGCTGACCCGAGCTGGAGGTCACCCACTGCTCTGCTTGGCTGCCAGTCTCTTGTCCCTTTCTTCAGCAATGGTCAGGCAGATACCCTTTCCATGGGGCAGGGAGATCCATGGCTTGTTGCCCTGCGGCAAGAGACAAGAAGCCACCTCACATCATGAAACACAGGACTCTCCCTCTTTGTGGGGGGAAAGCAGCACAAGCCCCTTAGGAAGGTGCTGAAGGCGTACAGGCCTACATCTGCCCCTTCTGGTCGCGTCCATCAATTACGCACTTCAGCCAAGACAGAAACGCCACCCCCTTCCAACCTGGCAGGAGAGCCCATGGCAGACAGCGAGACAGCAGAGGCATCGCAGGGGAAGGGCGCTCTCAGCCAGAGCAGCTGCCCCGGGCACACCCAGAGCCCAGCGCTGCTCGGCTCCCAGTACTCAGAAGGTTTAGAAAACCACAGGGCTGCTCCTCGGAAACATCCCCATTCCTACACTCATGGATGCTTCCCCTTCCCCGAGCGCTCAGCCCGGAGCAGGCAGAACCACCAGGAGCAGAGCCACAGCTGATGCCAGTGCTGAAGCTTCACCGTGTGGGAAGGCAGCTGCCCACGGACAACACCCACGCCTCTCGGTGTCAGCCAGCAGCCCCCAGCAACGGGAGAGAACCCACCCGCATCGTGTCCGTGCAGGCTTACTTTGCCAAAAAACAAAGATGCTGGAGAGCCTGGTGGCAAAGCTATTGCCATTGGCGTCCCTCACCAAGTGAGACACTTCAAAAGGGGCGCAGGTGCTCACGGGTGGGGCGTGGGCAGTCTCCACAGCCATTGCCCAGGGCTTTGTGATGCAGGCAGCGCATCATGCCCAGAGGCCAATGTGATGCGGGTCTCCACGGTGACCGTGGGGGTATTTAAGGGGCGAGAGCCCTGGGGTGTCCACTCCCAGAAGAGCGACTCCCTCAGGAGGCAGCATCTCCCCTGGGTGACCATGGCAGGTCAGCGGCAGACGCCGCCAAAGATGCCCACGCATGAGGAGGCGAACACCCGCCCCCAGCACCAGAGCAGGCTGCCCAGGCTGCAGACCCTGCACCAGGTGAGAGATGGGGCAGGAGGGGTGGTGGCGGTGGGACGGGGCCACATGGATCTTTCTTGGTGCTGCGGCTGGGCTTGCCAGCACTGGGGGGGCCGCTGTGCCAATGTAGCCACCTCCATCACCTGACTCCTGCTCTTCCTGCCCACAGGTGGGCCATGGGCAGCCGCAGGCAGCAGCACCTTCCGAATCTTCTTCCCAGAGCAGGGAAGCTGCCAGCAGACCCCGACAGCTTGTCCCATCTCCTCGGGTCTGCTGTGGTGAGTGGGATGCAGCCGGCAGGATGCAGAGCTGCAGGCGTGCCCCATGCAGCCCCACAGCCAACACCACAGCTGCACAGGAGACAAACCGGTGCCTTTTGAGGGATTCAGAAAGCAGCATGATGCTGGTGGAAAGGGCAAGAAGAGATCAGGTCCGGGCAGCCAGGAGCAGCAAGGCCCCTGCACCTAAGCCCGTGCATGACCCCCATGAACACGGGAGCACCAGTGCTGCTGGCAGGGTGTCTGTGCCAGCTTCCATGGGTACGAGGCATGTGGGGCCAGGGCACCAGGCACGAGCAGTACAGCAAGGCTCCAAAGCACCAGTGGGACGCTACAAGTGCATCCTCATAGGCAAGTCGGTGCGGAGCCAACGGAGGGTCCGTAGGATGCCTGAGGATATGACAAATGTGGCAGACTGCTCCAGGAAGGAGGAGGATCCGCAGAAGCTGAAGTCGAGATTCCTGGCCCACAGCCAGCACAGGAGGAGGGGAAGTCCTGCAGGAAGTCCTGCAAGCATGGCAGCCCATGTCCGCGGGAAGCACTGGGCGAAGGCAGAAAGGGCCTTAGTCCCACAAGTGCCAAAGAACCACCCAGGGGCCCTGTCCAAGCTTGGTTGCTGGGAAGATATCAGCACCAAAGAACTGTCCCAAGAAGAGGACATCAAGAACCACAGCACAAGGGTCAACCCTTTGTTCCCAGAGCTCCAGGAGGGGCCCTGCCGTCCCAGAAGCTCTGGCACACACGCGGCAGGAGTCACAGCTGGGCACCAGCAGGATGCGTCTCCTGACCAGGCACGTTCCACAAACACCGAGCCAGCAGCTGCTGCCCTGGCTGCAGCTGCTGAGGAAGAGGAGCAGCGCTCGCCACTCGCTCCCACAGAACAGGAGGCGGCGAAGGCACCGGCTTCTCTCTTCAGCAAGCAGGGCACAGCAGCACAGACAGGGAGTCAGGCACCTGCCCCACACAGCCCCACAGCCCACACCGTGGCTCTGCAGGACACAGCTCAGTGGGACATAAGCGAGGTCCTGCTCAAGAAGCCAGCGGAAGAGCAGGACTCAGAAAGCAGCATGATGCTGGTGGAAAGGGCAAGAACAGATCAGGTCGGGGCAACCAGGAGCAGCAAGGCCCTTGCACCTAAGCCCGTGCATGACCCTCATGAACATGGGAACACCAGTACTGCTGGCAGGGTGTCTGTGCCAACTTCCATGGGTACGCGGCTTGTGGGGCCAGGGCACCAGGCACGAGCAGTACAGCAAGGCTCCCAAGCACCAGTGGGACGCTACAAGTGCATCCTCATAGGCAAGTCGGTGCGGAGCCAACGGAGGGCCCGTAGGATGCCTGAGGATATGACACATGTGGCAGACTGCTCCAGGAAGGAGGAGGATATGCAGAAGCTGAAGTCGAGATTCCTGGCCCACAGCCAGCAGAGGAGGAGGGGAAGTCCTGCAGGAAGTCCTGCAAGCATGGCAGCCCATGTCCGCGGGAAGCACTGGGCGAAGGCAGAAAGGGCCTTAGTCCCACAAGTGCCAAAGAACCACCCAGGGGCCCTGGCCAAGCTTGATAGCTGGGAAGATATCAGCACCAAAGAACTGTCCCAAGAAGAGGACATCAAGATCCACAGCATCTGGGTCAACCCTTTGTTCCCAGAGCTTTTGGAGGGGTCCTGCCGTCCCAGCAGCTCTGGCACACACGCGGCAGGAGTCACAGCTGGGCACCTGCAGGATGTGTCTGCTGACCCGGCACATTCCACAAACACCGAGCCAGCAGCTGCTGCCCTGGCTGCAGCTGCTGAGGAAGAGGAGCAGCGCTCGCCACTCGCTCCCACAGAACAGGAGGCGGCGAAGGCACCGGCTTCTCTCTTCAGCAAGCAGGGCACAGCAGCACAGACAGGGAGCCAGGCACCTGCCCCACACAGCCCCACAGCCCACACCGTGGCTCTGCAGGACGCAGCTCAGTGGGACGTAAGTGAGGTCCGGCACAAGAGGCCAGCGGAAAAGCAGGACTCAAAAAGCAGCATGATGCTGGTGGAAAGGGCAAGAAGAGATCAGGTCCGGGCAACCAGGAGCAGCAAGGCCCCTGCACCTAAGCCCGTGCATGACCCCCATGAACACGGGAGCACCAGTGCTGCTGGCAGGGTGTCTGTGCCAGCTTCCATGGGTACGAGGCATGTGGGGCCAGGGCACCAGGCACGAGCAGTACAGCAAGGCTCCAAAGCACCAGTGGGACACGACAAGTGCATCCTCATAGGCAAGTCGGTGCGGAGCCAACGGAGGGTCCGTAGGATGCCTGAGGATATGACACATGTGGCAGACTGCTCCAGGAAGGAGGAGGATCCGCAGAAGCTGAAGTCGAGATTCCTGGCCCACAGCCAGCACAGGAGGAGGGGAAGTCCTGCAGGAAGTCCTGCAAGCATGGCAGCCCATGTCCGCGGGAAGCACTGGGCGAAGGCAGAAAGGGCCTTAGTCCCACAAGTGCCAAAGAACCACCCAGGGGCCCTGGCCAAGCTTGATAGCTGGGAAGATATCAGCACCAAAGAACTGTCCCAGGAAGAGGACATCAAGATCTACAGTATCTGGGTCAACCCTTTGTTCCCAGAGCTTTTGGAGGGGTCCTGCCGTCCCAGCAGCTCTGGCACACACGCGGCAGGAGTCACAGCTGGGCACCTGCAGGATGCGTCTCCTGACCAGGCACATTCCACAAACACCGAGCCAGCAGCTGCTGCCCTGGCTGCAGCTGCTGAGGAAGAGGAGCAGCGCTCGCCACTCGCTCCCACAGAACAGGAGGCGGCAAAGGCACCGGCTTCTCTCTTCAGCAAGCAGGGCACAGCAGCACAGACAGGGAGCCAGGCACCTGCCCCACACAGCCCCACAGCCCACACCGTGGCTCTGCAGGACGCAGCTTGGTGGGACATGAGTGATGTCCTGCACGAGCTTGAGGCTGTGATCCAAGAACGCAGCCAGCAGCTGGTGGAACAGCGGCACTCAGCACAAAGCATGGATGCGGCGATGGCAGTAAAACCACGTGCAGCAACTGAGGATAGCGAGTCTACATTGGCTGCAGAGCCTCGGGGAGAGCCCAGCACAGCCTCTCCTGTCCCAGACGAATGCCAGGATGGAGAACACATGGCTTCTCCCATGTCTGGAGACCATCCAGGAGAGGCTAGTGCAGCCATCATCTCCCCGGCAGCACACGATCATGAAGGGGCTTTTTTGTTGCCTGAAAATGCTGTGGACAACACCGCCACACCACACCTTGCCCCAGCAGCAGAGAACGGAGACAATGAGACAGCTTGTCCCCTGCCTTGGGAGCCTTGGCACCAGGTGAGCCAGGGGCGCGTGGCCAGCACCGAGCATCCCCAGGTACCGGAGGCAGGCGCGGCGCCCGGGGCATGTGTGGCAGGGACATGGCTGGTGGACATCCTCTCCATCTCCTCCCCACCACCACCACCCCCCCGGCCCCCGCCCCCGCCTTTAGTCTTGCTCTCCCCATGCAGGCGACCTCCCAGCACAGAGGCGACACGCAGCCCTCCTCTGGCTGCAGGACCGTAAGCCCAGCCAACCCGACACCTAACACTGCCAAGCCTACCACGAAACCCCATCCCCAAGCGCCGGTTTCTCCCCGCATCCAGTGACGGATGCTTAGCTCTCCCTTTGTTGTTCCTGTTTTTATAGGAGGCGCCAGGGGTCTTGGCCAAGGAGGACGACAAGTGGGAAGACATCAGCCTGGAGCTCTTCCAGGACCCCCACGCTGTTCCCCCGGAGGGCCAGGCAGCCTCCGAGCAGAGTGGTAACACATCGCCCTGCTCCGGCTCCAGGGATGAGCCCGAGGATGAGCCAGGTACGTCCGAGTCGAGCGCTGCCTCGGCCAGGGCAGGCCCGGTCCGGCTGTCCCGGCGCCCTGCACCCAGGCCAGGGCGGCAGGACTGCGTGCAGAGGGGCTGGCCGTTCCCTGGACACCCCTCCCTGGGGAAAGCCCTCGGTGGTGGGGAGCAGGCAGGACCTTGCCCATTACCTGCCCAGCCCCTTGCCTACAGCTCTCCTTCTTCCACAGGCATCGCCGCCCTGCCGCACACCCCAGCTCGACGGCGACGGCCCTCCCTCTTCCGCAGGGTGCTCAGGGCTCTGCGCAGGGCTTTCTCCTGTACCTGCATCACGGCACAGCGAGAGCAGCAGCGCCCTGCTGCCAGCGGGGCCCATGAAGGTGCCGGCTGCCCCTGAGCCCATGCTGCATGCGGAAGGTGCAGCGCAGGGAGGCACTGGAGGGATGGCTGCCGGGACTGCGCCCCACGCATTCAGCTGCCCTGAGGACATCGTGGCGACAGCCTCTGCTGGCCCCTGCATGCTTTCTGAGGCCAATAAAAGCTGACCATTTTCCCCCAGGGCTCATGTGTGCCTGCTCCACCCTGGCAGAAAGACCCGCGCAGGCAAGGCCCACGCCAGCAGGCAGAGCTGGAGAGCCCCTGTGCTCCCTCTTCTCCACGCTGAGCAGAGCCTGTGCCCTCGGCCTCTGCCCATGCCGCTGGCATTCCAGCTCCCAACCAGATGGGGCCTCCGCTGGCCTCGCTCCACGGGCCCGTGTCTGCCCGTCTTCCTCTTGCTTGCTCTTTGCTCTTGCTGTAGGTGCCCGTTTGCTGCGGTTCTAAGCTCCGGTTCTTCACTTCCTGTTCACTTACTTGTCATTTTTGTGGCTGTCTTAAAGGGACACGACTTTAAGACAAGTCTTTAAAGTCAACTAACGCATCTGCAGTCGCGCTGCAGACCCCAAAAAATCCCCCTTTTTGGTTTTGAACAGCTAGTACCAGGTTTGCTGTGTGCTGCAGGGTCCTTTGCAAACACAATGGCAAACAAGGCAATAGCAAACAATCAGTCCTGCCAGTCGAGTGAATCGATGCCAAAAGCCCGACATTTTCTCAGATTTTGGTAACATGTTGCTGCAATGGGGCGCCTACAATCAATGCAGCACATGCCACCAAAATACTCTCAGCCATGTCCCTGAGTCAACAACAAAAAGTCAATAGTTGCTCTGTTTTGTAAAACTGCATGTTGTACTCCTGGCAAATCATCAGCTAACAATCCCAGAACACTAGAGGTTTGACTCACATTCTTAACTACCTAACAAAGAAGGTGATTTAACTCTTTTAATGCTTTCCCTGCTGCTGCTCCGGGTAAGCGAAGAGCTGCTGCAATATGTTCCCATCGGTTCCATAAATCAACTACGTCATTACACGCTTCATCTAAAGCTATATGGCGTTTAAGCGCATTATGCTTATCAACATGTTCACGGGTTGATTTATGCGGGTGTCATGGTCCCATCATGGCCTCCTACTACATTAGCATCTGCAGAAAAACAACTGTCGGCATTCAAAGTGCCAACAATATCAACTTCTTGCGGTATAATGTTATACAGAGGTAACCAATTATCCCAAATATCGGAAGGCTTTCAGTAAGGTCCTTCATTCCCCAAAGTCTTTGTCAAAATCGTACGTTCGCTTTTACGCAATGATGTCTGTTAACACACGTTGCAAGTTTTGAGGAAGGCCACATCAACCAGACATGTGTGGAAAGGTTGACTGCCTTGCACCACAGACACACCAAACCAGGACGGGTTCAGTTGCTGTGCTAAGGAGACCGCACATTAGCTGTTGGGTTGACTGGCGGCAGCGGTGCTCCCACGATCCGGCACGCTAAGCTCAGGCCGCACACAGCCAGCAGGTATCCATCGCGGACCTTCATCTGTAGAAACACAAGCATAACCTCTCCCCCAGGTTAACAATCCATGCGGTCCTGACGAATGCCTTTGTGTACAAGGTACAAGGGTCTTTCAGGCGTACTAAGACGCCTTTGTGCTTTTGCTGCTTAGCACCAATTGACACAAAGTGCCGCACAATGGGAGGCACCGCACGGTCGGCAGAGATTTTCAAAAAGATCAAAACGTAGCGTGCTTTCTCTAAACGTGCCTCTGGGGTCATTCCCTTCATTCCTCCTCCCTGTTTTTCAAGCAGGCGTTTGAGAGTACCATTCAAGCGTTCAACGATGGCTTGGCCCGGGAGGAATGGGGAAGAGCAAATTTGGGGGAGATCCCTCACAGGGAAAGGAACTGACTGACGGACTTAGAGTTATAGGCAGGTCCATTGACCGTTTTGATCGCAAGGGGGACGCCGAGCACAGACAAAGCACATTGCCAGGGCCGAATGACCTCACGAGTGGTCTCACCTGTGCGGGCAGGAGCAATCATTGCAGAAGAATATGCATCTATTGTAACATGGACATGTTTTTGTCTGCCAAACTCGTTGTAATGAGTTACATCTGTTTGCCAAAGCGGTAAAGCTTGAAGGCCTCTAGGATTAACTCCATAATCGGGCACGGAGGTAACATTTTGACAGTCTGCACAGGCTGCAACAATACTGCCTGCAGCAGCCTGAGAGAGACCCTTTTGACCAAACTGATGATACAAGGATCGCCAATTCTGATGATAAAATTGGTGGGCTAACACAGCCTGCTGGTGGACATCAGGAACAGGCACCAACAGAGCCACAGAAACCAGAGCATCAACTCTAGCATTGCCTTCAATTACAAAACCGGGTAGGGAAGCATGGCTGTTAACATGCGTACCATAAAATGGAGAATGGCGTTTCCGAATCTCTTCCCAAACTAAAGTCAAAAGTGCAAAAAGCTTGGGATTGTTGACATGGCCAAGGACAGCCATCTCTAACTTGGGAAGGAGGGCTGCCACACAGGCTGAATCAGTGACGAGATTAAGAGGGCCTGGGAAGGATTGAAATGCCAAGGCCGCAGCCCGCAACCCTACAGCTTGCGGGCATCCTTCCCGATACACAATTTGGGAATGCCATTGCCCATTCTGTTTGCAAGCAACTACGGCTTTCCCCGTTTTTTCCAGACCCGTCTGCAAATACTGTGCCACCTTTGACTGGTCGTCTCTGACTCAGTTGCCGTGGCTGCAAAGTTAGATCTACAGTCATTTTCAAAAGTGGGTGAGGTGGATGATGGTACTGAACTTGCCCTTGAATATTGGCAAGAGCCACTTGGAGGGCAGTAGAGTTTGACAGCGCCCATTCAAAAGAGAATTGTTGTACGGGGCTAATCACAGCTGACGCATCAACTCCAGTCCACTCTAAACATCACTTTGGGATTTTTATGATCAAATCGGCAACAAGTTTGTACCATCCAACAGCGGTTTTCTTAGGCTGCAAAGGCAGAACCAACCACTCAAGCACATGCAGTGGATCTTCCCAAGCCTGCTTTCACTGGGCCAGCATAGCATAAGGAGAAGACTGGTCCATTAAAATAAAACCACTTAAAGGAAGCGTGATATCTACACGCCACACATGTCGTGCAGAGATCAACTGTTTGACTTCTTTCACAAGTGCCAAGGCTGCAGGTGTTAAATGCCTTGGGGCTAAAAGATCTGTGTCTCCTTTTAAAAGTTGCCAAAAAGGTGGCCTTTGTTCATTAGTAAGGCCTAAATAATAAGGCCGTAGCCAATTCGGCATTCCTGCAAGCTTTTGGACATCGCTCAAGGCCTTTACGTCCAGTTTCAATTTGATAGGTTGTGGAGACACAGTTCTCTTCAGCACATTCATGCCCAGATATTTCCAGGGCCCTTGCCTCTGAACTTCTTCAGGAGCTACAGTCAATCCAAACTCTGCTAAACTGTGCCTGGCATCCTTCTCAACTGTCTCCAGCAGCTCTTTTGACGGTGCTGCTAGCAAAATGTCATCCATGTAACGATAACAGTAAACATCTTGGTATTTGTCTCTCACTGAGCTCAGGGCTTGGGCTACAAACCATTGACAAATGGTTGGCAGGTTTCTCATGCCTTGAGGCAGCACGGTCCAGTGGTAGCTTTTTGTGGGCTCAGAGCTACTTCTAGTTGGTACTGTAAGGGCCAACTTGGCTTTGTCTTTTGGATCTAAAGGAATGGTAAGAAAACAATCTTTCAGATCAGTAACTAAAATGTCTCACTCCACTGGTGTCACGGTGGCAGACGGCAATCCTGGCTGCAAGGCCCCCATAGAGGCCGTCACTGCATTGACTTTACGCAGGTCACGCAACAATCGCCATTTACCTGATTTCTTTTTTACCACAAATACAGGGGTCTTCCACGGCCTATGGGATTCTTCAGCGTGGCCCGCGTCTAATTGCTCCTTAACTAATCCATGCAGGGCACACAGCTTTTCCTGGGGCAGGGGCCACTGATCTACCCATACTGGTTTATCGGTTAACCAAGTGAGACCAAGGCTAGGCTGTTTCGCTCCCTGTAGAACGTTGGTCCCAGTTAAAAATCCGTGGTGATACAAACTCCCCATTTGACGTGCGGAATTAAACTCTGTAACTCAGCATAGGCTATAAGCAGGCACGTTTAATTCACCGGCGGGCATCAGGGTGGATAATTCCAAAAGCACCTGCTGCCCCGACCTCTTTGTGCACGTGTGATTTCAAGTATACATTCATACATATTCAATAGATGCCCAAGAAGAGGTTGGGTTAGGATAATGAGTCTACCCAGAAGTCACTAACATAAGTTTCCTCCCATTTGCACTTGCTCACTGCCTCTGGTGGTGCTCGCGGGGGGTCGTTGAGGATGAAGGCTTAGTAGTCTCCCTCGCTCTGAACTTTTCACCTTCACTCTTCGCGCAGACTCAGTCGTGTCTTGAATTTTTTCCAATCCATAAAACAGGACAGATCCAGTATTCCTACCTCAAGGCACAGAGGTTCGCATACCGGTGTCTTCTTATCGGCACACAGAGCATCCCAGGTCCACCTTATCAGTACAAAGGGCCCCAGGACTGGGCCTAATTTGCCAAGTCCTACTGTGAAGCTCCTCTTTGTGCAGACAATGAGAATTTTAATTATTCTAAGTTTTCCATCTCCTGTTAATCTAGTTATTTCTAAGCTTTCTGTCACATTGTCCTAAGCAATCTCGGCCCCACAAAGTGAGTGGTGCGGTGGTAACATATGGCCAGACGGAGGCAGTCTGTCCATTTGTGTTTTGATCTGTATAGGTTTTACAGACAAGCAGCTAGTAGTCATGCCCCCCAGACCTACAACTCCCGCTGCGTTATTTACCAAAGCCCTTTGAGGCGGCAGTCTTTGCTCCATATGACAGTTACGTCTGCTCCGGTATCCAGAAGACCGACCGCTCAACTTCACTTGTGCAGGAGTACCTCCCGATGACGCCACAGTGCAGGTCAGGTTAGGTCGTTGTGGAGATAGTTCTTGTGTCCAACACGCTTGAGGTATTCCTGTGGAGCCGAATCCTTCATCACCCCGCCATGCGGGCTCTGTTCGGGAAACACAACTCACAAAAGGCACAAGTTGAGCAAGGCCTGTATTTTTTGGAATTGTAACAGGAGGCACCCGTGTGGAAACTAAGGCACATATTTAACCTGTGAAGTCTGCATCAATAACACCAACATGGACTTGGATCTTGTGTAAAGTAGTACTAGATCGACCTATCAGTAAGGCACTAAGGCCCTTCCCTGTTGGCCCCTGAGCATTCAGACGGACCTTAAACACTCCATGGTTGGCTAGAGTTACCGATTCACTGGTGCATCCATCCATCCCTGCTGATCCTTGGGTCCTCCCTGATAATTGCTCACATGAGGCTGGCTGGCTGGTTGGTGTGGCAGCCAGAGGTACTAGTGTCATTGCGCGCCTCCTCGCGCTCTTGTGAGCGTTTCCCTGGCCCGGTGCGTGGAATCCTTCTCTATCAAAACGAGAATGACATTGCTTTGCAAAATGTCCTTTCTTTCCACAGTGGAAACAAGGAATTTCTGACGTGGACAGTCTAGGTTTTGCCACGCATTGTTTTTTGGAGGGGCAGCCCTGTTTAAGGCGTGCTGACTTACCGCAAGAGTAACATTGCATTTGCACAGCAGCCATTACTGCTATTTTGCGTTCCAAGGCACCTACCTTGGCACAGGCTGATATCACAGTTTCTAAGCTGGGTCCTCCTGGCAATCCTTCGATTGTTTTTTGACAATCAGCATTAGCACAATCTTTGGCTAATTGCCTTACTAGCATGGCACGCAGGTGAGGGTCAAACACTTGAGAGGCAACAGCATGTTGCAACTTTTCCACAAATGGCAAAAATGGTTCTTTTGGGCCTTGCTTAATTGCTGGATAACGCTCATTGACTCTGCTAATTGTGCAGTTTTCATTATTGCTTGCATGCCTATATTTTTTATTTGATCGAATACTGGGGGGGGGGCACTGAGCCTGATGTTGAGGGTTGGCATACTGCCCAGTACCCACCAACACATCAGGCCCATTACCAACCCGGGGATCATCTTGCGGAAGGTTTCGATTCGGCAGCCCTTGCTGTTGCGCAGCTACCCGCCAGGTTGCGTGGAAGACCGCTAGTTGCACAGGCTGGGACATGATCTGTGCCGTCTGAGAACTATCAAAAGGAGTCCAAGTGTCCGTGGTAAGCACACGCAAGAATTGCATTGTAGCCGGCGAATTCACCCCGTACTGAGAAACAGTGTTTTGCAAGTCCTGCACTATTTTCCAAGCAAACGGTGTATGAACGTTAGGATTACCAGCAGTCCCGCATCTCCTGTCGTAACAGGATATGCATGCGGCGCAGCGGTGGAAGGAGTAGTAACATCAAGGAGCGGTCCGTCTATATGTCCTACTAAATCCCAGTTCCCCTCTTGTAGTGCCCCATCTTTTACAGCCTGCCAAAATTGCCAAGGGTTGCGCGGCGTTACCGTAACGTTGGATACTGGATTACTACCACCTCCACATTCTTCACCGCCTCTGACTGATAACCTTGTCATAGCTGGGCACGATTCCGGATTTTTGGCGTTTCCATCCTGTGGAGGCAGGGGAGGAGCTGAGGGGGCAGGCGGGAAAGGAGAAGAAGCTGGGGGAGGAGGGAGTGTGGGCTGGCACAAATGCCGTTGGGACTCAGGGGGGCAGGGATCGGTCCACCGAGGTTTCTCCTTGTTGTCCTTGTCCTCGGAATCGCTACCGAACATAGGTCAATGCTGCTGGGCTTATTTAGGGGCTTTGGGACATACAGGAGTGGCGTCTGGTAAGGGGCACGGACTCTCCCCCTCCCCCCCCGTCCCCTCCCCCTCCCCCTCCCCCTCCCCCTCCCCCTCCCCCTCCCCCTCCCCTCCCCCCTCCTGTCTGTAGTTGGAGGGGGATCCAGGGCAGGTTTGGGTGATACACCCCCGCTCGCGTCTTGCTGACTTTTCAAGCCCCCACTCACATCTTGCTCATTTTTTAAGCCCCCCACAGCATCTCTAAGCAGTCCCCGTGTAGCCAAATGCCCCGACGCCTCTTTGTCCTCTTTCATCACAGCTTCCGACAGTGTTGATCCTAAATTGTCACAGGTCAACACACTAAGAGCAGTCACGGTGGACGTTTCTACTCCGTGTCTCTTGGCCCTCAATACCATACTGCCTAACCGCAGCCCATCTAGAGTAGCTCCACATTTCTGTAACACTAACTTCCACATTGACAGCACAATGGTATCTTCCTTAGAGAACTTAGTCCCCATGCTGTCCCTGGTGGCTCACCTTACCGGCGTCACATTCTCCCGGGATCTAGCAGCCGCCTGCTGTGCTATTCCGCTTCACCAGGCTCCACCTCCCCAGCAACCCGCTGGTCACAGCCTCAGGATCTGCTCCTGACACCCCTTATCGGGGGCACAGTCTCAGGGTCTCCTCCTGATACCCCTTACTGGGATCATATCGGCACGTCGAGGTGACGCAAGTCAAGACGGACATAAAAACACTATATCTACGTGGCTGGGTTCAGACAAAATGGCCAGAGTGGCCTTTATTATCTGTACAGATTGCTTATATATCTTAGATAGTACGTGTGTCAGACCCTGATAGGCTTGCTGTCGTCTTCCTCTTGCTTGCTCTTTGCTCTTGCTGTAGGTGCCCGTTTGCTGAGGTTCTAAGCTCCGGTTCTACACATCCTGTTCACATACTTGTCATTTTTGTGGCTGTCTTAAAGGAACACGACTAAGTCTTTAAAGTCAACTAACTCGTCTGCAGACACGCTGCAGACCCCAACACTCCACCTCCAGAGGAAAGGCACTGAAGAGCAGCCCGTGAGGGACCATCCATGCCAGTAAGCAGCTGTCAGCTGGGCTCAGGATGCTGAGCACCGCCCCCCGCCAAAGCCCAACTCACCGGCCAATGCACCACCCACCCCTGGCACTGGTCACGGAGCCTCCCCTCTCTGCTCAGTCCTGCGGCCAGGGGCAATCCCAGAGAGCCTCAAGCCTGTCTGGCACCACTGGCCCCAGGGAGAGCCCAGCTGGCTCTTCCAGAGCCCTGCTCCTCCAGCATGGCCCTGGGAACGGTGTCCAGGAGCGTTTCTGCCAGCACCTTCCCAGGAACGGACCAGCCTGGAGGGTCTCCTACCGCTCCCCCTTGCCCTTCTGGAAGATGGTTCTGGTGATTGGTCGGGTCACCAGGAGTCTCCCCGCATCAGCAGGCCCTTCTAGAGAGCGGAGTGTGGCTTCACACTGGCACAGCACGGCTCCCTCCAGCCCTTGGATGCTCCTCAGCCACTCACACCGCCACTTGGCAAACGGTATAATTAATACACTGAAAGGACCACGGCTGACCCGAGCTGGAGGTCACCCACTGCTCTGCTTGGCTGCCAGTCTCTTGTCCCTTTCTTCAGCAATGGTCAGGCAGATACCCTTTTCATGGGGCAGGGAGATCCATGGCTTGTTGCCCTGCGGCAAGAGACAAGAAGCCACCTCACATCATGAAACACAGACTCTCCCTCTTTGTGGGGGGAAAGCAGCACAAGCCCCTTAGGAAGGTGCTGAAGGCGTACAGGCCTACATCTGCCCCTTCTGGTCGCGTCCATCAATTACGCACTTCAGCCAAGACAGAAACGCCACCCCCTTCCAACCTGGCAGGAGAGCCCATGGCAGACAGCGAGACAGCAGAGGCATCGCAGGGGAAGGGCGCTCTCAGCCAGAGCAGCTGCCCCGGGCACACCCAGAGCCCAGCGCTGCTCGGCTCCCAGTACTCAGAAGGTTTAGAAAACCACAGGGCTGCTCCTCGGAAACATCCCCATTCCTACACTCATGGATGCTTCCCCTTCCCCGAGCGCTCAGCCCGGAGCAGGCAGAACCACCAGGAGCAGAGCCACAGCTGATGCCAGTGCTGAAGCTTCACCGTGTGGGAAGGCAGCTGCCCACGGACAACACCCACGCCTCTCGGTGTCAGCCAGCAGCCCCCAGCAACGGGAGAGAACCCACCCGCATCGTGTCCGTGCAGGCTTACTTTGCCAAAAAACAAAGATGCTGGAGAGCCTGGTGGCAAAGCTATTGCCATTGGCGTCCCTCACCAAGTGAGACACTTCAAAAGGGGCGCAGGTGCTCACGGGTGGGGCGTGGGCGTCTCCACAGCCATTGCCCAGGGCTTTGTGATGCAGGCAGCGCATCATGCCCAGAGGCCAATGTGATGCGGGTCTCCACGGTGACCGTGGGGGTATTTAAGGGGCGAGAGCCCTGGGGTGTCCACTCCCAGAAGAGCGACTCCCTCAGGAGGCAGCATCTCCCCTGGGTGACCATGGCAGGTCAGCGGCAGACGCCGCCAAAGATGCCCACGCATGAGGAGGCGAACACCCGCCCCCAGCACCAGAGCAGGCTGCCCAGGCTGCAGACCCTGCACCAGGTGAGAGATGGGGCAGGAGGGGTGGTGGCGGTGGGACGGGGCCACATGGATCTTTCTTGGTGCTGCGGCTGGGCTTGCCAGCACTGGGGGGGCCGCTGTGCCAATGTAGCCACCTCCATCACCTGACTCCTGCTCTTCCTGCCCACAGGTGGGCCATGGGCAGCCGCAGGCAGCAGCACCTTCCGAATCTCCTTCCCAGAGCAGGGAAGCTGCCAGCAGACCCCGACAGCTTGTCCCATCTCCTCGGGTCTGCTGTGGTGAGTGGGATGCAGCCGGCAGGATGCAGAGCTGCAGGCGTGCCCCATGCAGCCCCACAGCCAACACCACAGCCGCACAGGAGACAAACCGGTGCCTTTTGAGGGATTCAGAAAGCAGCATGATGCTGGTGGAAAGGGCAAGAAGAGATCAGGTCCGGGCAGCCAGGAGCAGCAAGGCCCCTGCACCTAAGCCCGTGCATGATCCCCATGAACATGGGAGCACCAGTGCTGCTGGCAGGGTGTCTGTGCCAGCTTCCATGGGTACGAGGCATGTGGGGCCAGGGCACCAGGCACGAGCAGTACAGCAAGGCTCCAAAGCACCAGTGGGACGTTACAAGTGCATCCTCATAGGCAAGTCGGTGCGGAGCCAACAGAGGGCCCGTAGGATGCCTGAGGATATGACACATGTGGCACACTGCTCCAGGAAGGAGGAGGATAGGCAGAAGCTGAAGTCGAGATTCCTGGCCCACAGCCAGCAGAGGTGGAGGGGAAGTCCTGCAGGAAGTCCTGCAAGCATGGCAGCCCATGTCCGCGGGAAGCACTGGGCGAAGGCAGAAAGGGCCTTAGTCCCACAAGTGCCAAAGAACCACCCAGGGACCCTGTCCAAGCTTGGTAGCTGGGAAGATATCAGCACCAAAGAACTGTCCCAGGAAGAGGACATCAAGATCCACAGCATCTGGGTCAACCCTTTGTTCCCAGAGCTTTTGGAGGGGTCCTGCCGTCCCAGCAGCTCTGGCACACACGCGGCAGGAGCCACAGCTGGGCACCTGCAGGATGTGTCTGCTGACCAGGCACATTCCACAAACACCGAGCCAGCAGCTGCTGCCCTGGCTGCAGCTGCTGAGGAAGAGGAGCAGCGCTCGCCACTCGCTCCCACAGAACAGGAGGCGGCGAAGGCACCGGCTTCTCTCTTCAGCAAGCAGGGCACAGCAGCACAGACAGGGAGCCAGGCACCTGCCCCACACAGCCCCACAGCCCACACCGTGGCTCTGCAGGACGCAGCTCAGTGGGACGTAAGTGAGGTCCGGCACAAGAGGCCAGCGGAAAAGCAGGACTCAAAAAGCAGCATGATGCTGGTGGAAAGGGCAAGAAGAGATCAGGTCCGGGCAACCAGGAGCAGCAAGGCCCCTGCACCTAAGCCCGTGCATGATCCCCATGAACACGGGAGCACCAGTGCTACTGGCAGGGTGTCTGTGCCAGCTTCCATGGGGTCGAGGCATGTGGGGCCAGGGCACCAGGCACGAGCAGTACAGCAAGGCTCCAAAGCACCAGTGGGACACAACAAGTGCATCCTCATAGGCAAGTCGGTGCGGAGCCAACGGAGGGTCCGTAGGATGCCTGAGGATATGACACATGTGGCAGACTGCTCCAGGAAGGAGGAGGATATGCAGAAGCTGAAGTCGAGATTCCTGGCCCACAGCCAGCAGAGGAGGAGGGGAAGTCCTGCAGGAAGTCCTGCAAGCATGGCAGCCCATGTCCGCGGGAAGCACTGGGCGAAGGCAGAAAGGGCCTTAGTCCCACAAGTGCCAAAGAACCACCCAGGGGCCCTGGCCAAGCTTGATAGCTGGGAAGATATCAGCACCAAAGAACTGTCCCAAGAGGAAATCAAGATCCACAGCATCTGGGTCAACCCTTTGTTCCCAGAGCTTTTGGAGGGGTCCTGCCGTCCCAGCAGCTCTGGCACACACGCGGCAGGAGTCACAGCTGGGCACCTGCAGGATGTGTCTGCTGACCAGGCACATTCCACAAACACCGAGCCAGCAGCTGCTGCCCTGGCTGCAGCTGCTGAGGAAGAGGAGCAGCGCTCGCCACTCGCTCCCACAGAACAGGAGGCGGCGAAGGCACCGGCTTCTCTCTTCAGCAAGCAGGGCACAGCAGCACAGACAGGGAGTCAGGCACCTGCCCCACACAGCCCCACAGCCCACACCGTGGCTCTGCAGGACACAGCTCAGTGGGATGTAAGTGAGGTGCGGCACAAGAGGCCAGCGGAAAAGCAGGACTCAAAAAGCAGCATGATGCTGGTGGAAAGGGCAAGAAGAGATCAGGTCCGGGCAACCAGGAGCAGCAAGGCCCCTGCACCTAAGCCCGTGCATGATCCCCATGAACACGGGAGCACCAGTGCTGCTGGCAGGGTGTCTGTGCCAGCTTCCATGGGTACGAGGCTTGTGGGGCCAGGGCACCAGGCACGAGCAGTACAGCAAGGCTCCAAAGCGCCAGTGGGACACGACAAGTGCATCCTCATAGGCAAGTCGGTGCGGAGCCAACGGAGGGTCCGTAGGATGCCTGAGGATATGACACATGTGGCAGACTGCTCCAGGAAGGAGGAGGATCCGCAGAAGCTGAAGTCGAGATTCCTGGCCCACAGCCAGCACAGGAGGAGGGGAAGTCCTGCAGGAAGTCCTGCAAGCATGGCAGCCCATGTCCGCGGGAAGCACTGGGCGAAGGCAGAAAGGGCCTTAGTCCCACAAGTGCCAAAGAACCACCCAGGGGCCCTGGCCAAGCTTGATAGCTGGGAAGATATCAGCACCAAAGAACTGTCCCAGGAAGAGGACATCAAGATCCACAGCATCTGGGTCAACCCTTTGTTCCCAGAGCTTTTGGAGGGGTCCTGCCGTCCCAGCAGCTCTGGCACACACGCGGCAGGAGTCACAGCTGGGCACCTGCAGGATGCGTCTGCTGACCCGGCACATTCCACAAACACCGAGCCAGCAGCTGCTGCCCTGGCTGCAGCTGCTGAGGAAGAGGAGCAGCGCTCGCCACTCGCTCCCACAGAACAGGAGGCGGCGAAGGCACCGGCTTCTCTCTTCAGCAAGCAGGGCACAGCAGCACAGACAGGGAGTCAGGCACCTGCCCCACACAGCCCCACAGCCCACACCGTGGCTCTGCAGGACGCAGCTTGGTGGGACATGAGTGATGTCCTGCACGAGCTTGAGGCTGTGATCCAAGAACGCAGCCAGCAGCTGGTGGAACAGCGGCACTCAGCACAAAGCATGGATGCGGCGATGGCAGTAAAACCACGTGCAGCAACTGAGGATAGCGAGTCTACATTGGCTGCAGAGCCTCGGGGAGAGCCCAGCACAGCCTCTCCTGTCCCAGACGAATGCCAGGATGGAGAACACATGGCTTCTCCCATGTCTGGAGACCATCCAGGAGAGGCTAGTGCAGCCATCATCTCCCCGGCAGCACACGATCATGAAGGGGCTTTTTTGTTGCCTGAAAATGCTGTGGACAACACCGCCACACCACACCTTGCCCCAGCAGCAGAGAACGGAGACAATGAGACAGCTTGTCCCCTGCCTTGGGAGCCTTGGCACCAGGTGAGCCAGGGGCGCGTGGCCAGCACCGAGCATCCCCAGGTACCGGAGGCAGGCGCGGCGCCCGGGGCATGTGTGGCAGGGACATGGCTGGTGGACATCCTCTCCATCTCCTCCCCACCACCACCACCCCCCCGGCCCCCGCCCCCGCCTTTACTCTTGCTCTCCCCATGCAGGCGACCTCCCAGCACAGAGGCGACACGCAGCCCTCCTCTGGCTGCAGGACCGTAAGCCCAGCCAACCCGACACCTAACACTGCCAAGCCTACCACGAAACCCCATCCCCAAGCGCCGGTTTCTCCCCGCATCCAGTGACGGATGCTTAGCTCTCCCTTTGTTGTTCCTGTTTTTATAGGAGGCGCCAGGGGTCTTGGCCAAGGAGGACGACAAGTGGGAAGACATCAGCCTGGAGCTCTTCCAGGACCCCCACGCTGTTCCCCCGGAGGGCCAGGCAGCCTCCGAGCAGAGTGGTAACACATCGCCCTGCTCCGGCTCCAGGGATGAGCCCGAGGATGAGCCAGGTACGTCCGAGTCGAGCGCTGCCTCGGCCAGGGCAGGCCCGGTCCGGCTGTCCCGGCGCCCTGCACCCAGGCCAGGGCGGCAGGACTGCGTGCAGAGGGGCTGGCCGTTCCCTGGACACCCCTCCCTGGGGAAAGCCCTCGGTGGTGGGGAGCAGGCAGGACCTTGCCCATTACCTGCCCAGCCCCTTGCCTACAGCTCTCCTTCTTCCACAGGCATCGCCGCCCTGCCGCACACCCCAGCTCGACGGCGACGGCCCTCCCTCTTCCGCAGGGTGCTCAGGGCTCTGCGCAGGGCTTTCTCCTGTACCTGCATCACGGCACAGCGAGAGCAGCAGCGCCCTGCTGCCAGCGGGGCCCATGAAGGTGCCGGCTGCCCCTGAGCCCGTGCTGCATGCGGAAGGTGCAGCGCAGGGAGGCACTGGAGGGATGGCTGCCGGGACTGCGCCTCACGCATTCAGCTGCCCTGAGGACATCGTGGCGCCAGCCTCTGCTGGCCCCTGCATGCTTTCTGAGGCCAATAAAAGCTGACCATTTTCCCCCAGGGCTCATGTGTGCCTGCTCCACCCTGGCAGAAAGACCCGCGCAGGCAAGGCCCACGCCAGCAGGCAGAGCTGGAGAGCCCCTGTGCTCCCTCTTCTCCACGCTGAGCAGAGCCTGTGCCCTCGGCCTCTGCCCATGCCGCTGGCATTCCAGCTCCCAACCAGATGGGGCCTCCGCTGGCCTCGCTCCACGGGGCCCGTGTCTGCCCGTCTTCCTCTTGCTTGCTCTTTGCTCTTGCTGTAGGTGCTCGTTTGCTGCGGTTCTAAGCTCCGGTTCTTCACTTCCTGTTCACTTACTTGTCATTTTTGTGGCTGTCTTAAAGGGACACGACTTTAAGACAAGTCTTTAAAGTCAACTAACGCATCTGCAGTCGCGCTGCAGACCCCAAAAAATCCCCCTTTTTGGTTTTGAACAGCTAGTACCAGGTTTGCTGTGTGCTGCAGGGTCCTTTGCAAACACAATGGCAAACAAGGCAATAGCAAACAATCAGTCCTGCCAGTCGAGTGAATCGATGCCAAAAGCCCGACATTTTCTCAGATTTTGGTAACATGTTGCTGCAATGGGGCGCCTACAATCAATGCAGCACATGCCACCAAAATACTCTCAGCCATGTCCCTGAGTCAACAACAAAAAGTCAATAGTTGCTCTGTTTTGTAAAACTGCATGTTGTACTCCTGGCAAATCATCAGCTAACAATCCCAGAACACTAGAGGTTTGACTCACATTCTTAACTACCTAACAAAGAAGGTGATTTAACTCTTTTAATGCTTTCCCTGCTGCTGCTCCGGGTAAGCGAAGAGCTGCTGCAATATGTTCCCATCGGTTCCATAAATCAACTACGTCATTACACGCTTCATCTAAAGCTATATGGCGTTTAAGCGCATTATGCTTATCAACATGTTCACGGGTTGATTTATGCAGGTGTCATGGTCCCATCATGGCCTCCTACTACATTAGCATCTACAGAAAAACAACTGTCGGCATTCAAAGTGCCAACAATATCAACTTCTTGCGGTATAATGTTATACAGAGGTAACCAATTATCCCAAATATCGGAAGGCTTTCAGTAAGGTCCTTCATTCCCCAAAGTCTTTGTCAAAATCGTACGTTCGCTTTTACGCAATGATGTCTGTTAACACACGTTGCAAGTTTTGAGGAAGGCCACATCAACCAGACATGTGTGGAAAGGTTGACTGCCTTGCACCACAGACACACCAAACCAGGACGGGTTCAGTTGCTGTGCTAAGGAGACCGCACATTAGCTGTTGGGTTGACTGGCGGCAGCGGTGCTCCCACGATCCGGCACGCTAAGCTCAGGCCGCACACAGCCAGCAGGTATCCATCGCGGACCTTCATCTGTAGAAACACAAGCATAACCTCTCCCCCAGGTTAACAATCCATGCGGTCCTGACGAATGCCTTTGTGTACAAGGTACAAGGGTCTTTCAGGCGTACTAAGACGCCTTTGTGCTTTTGCTGCTTAGCACCAATTGACACAAAGTGCCGCACAATGGGAGGCACCGCACGGTCGGCAGAGATTTTCAAAAGATCAAAACGTAGCGTGCTTTCTCTAAACGTGCCTCTGGGGTCATTCCCTTCATTCCTCCTCCCTGTTTTTCAAGCAGGCGTTTGAGAGTACCATTCAAGCGTTCAACGATGGCTTGGCCCGGGAGGAATGGGGAAGAGCAAATTTGGGGGAGATCCCTCACAGGGAAAGGAACTGACTGACGGACTTAGAGTTATAGGCAGGTCCATTGACCGTTTTGATCGCAAGGGGGACGCCGAGCACAGACAAAGCACATTGCCAGGGCCGAATGACCTCACGAGTGGTCTCACCTGTGCGGGCAGGAGCAATCATTGCAGAAGAATATGCATCTATTGTAACATGGACATGTTTTTGTCTGCCAAACTCGTTGTAATGAGTTACATCTGTTTGCCAAAGCGGTAAAGCTTGAAGGCCTCTAGGATTAACTCCATAATCGGGCACGGAGGTAACATTTTGACAGTCTGCACAGGCTGCAACAATACTGCCTGCAGCAGCCTGAGAGAGACCCTTTTGACCAAACTGATGATACAAGGATCGCCAATTCTGATGATAAAATTGGTGGGCTAACACAGCCTGCTGGTGGACATCAGGAACAGGCACCAACAGAGCCACAGAAACCAGAGCATCAACTCTAGCATTGCCTTCAATTACAAAACCGGGTAGGGAAGCATGGCTGTTAACATGCGTACCATAAAATGGAGAATGGCGTTTCCGAATCTCTTCCCAAACTAAAGTCAAAAGTGCAAAAAGCTTGGGATTGTTGACATGGCCAAGGACAGCCATCTCTAACTTGGGAAGGAGGGCTGCCACACAGGCTGAATCAGTGACGAGATTAAGAGGGCCTGGGAAGGATTGAAATGCCAAGGCCGCAGCCCGCAACCCTACAGCTTGCGGGCATCCTTCCCGATACACAATTTGGGAATGCCATTGCCCATTCTGTTTGCAAGCAACTACGGCTTTCCCCGTTTTTTCCAGACCCGTCTGCAAATACTGTGCCACCTTTGACTGGTCGTCTCTGACTCAGTTGCCGTGGCTGCAAAGTTAGATCTACAGTCATTTTCAAAAGTGGGTGAGGTGGATGATGGTACTGAACTTGCCCTTGAATATTGGCAAGAGCCACTTGGAGGGCAGTAGAGTTTGACAGCGCCCATTCAAAAGAGAATTGTTGTACGGGGCTAATCACAGCTGACGCATCAACTCCAGTCCACTCTAAACATCACTTTGGGATTTTTATGATCAAATCGGCAACAAGTTTGTACCATCCAACAGCGGTTTTCTTAGGCTGCAAAGGCAGAACCAACCACTCAAGCACATGCAGTGGATCTTCCCAAGCCTGCTTTCACTGGGCCAGCATAGCATAAGGAGAAGACTGGTCCATTAAAATAAAACCACTTAAAGGAAGCGTGATATCTACACGCCACACATGTCGTGCAGAGATCAACTGTTTGACTTCTTTCACAAGTGCCAAGGCTGCAGGTGTTAAATGCCTTGGGGCTAAAAGATCTGTGTCTCCTTCTAAAAGTTGCCAAAAAGGTGGCCTTTGTTCATTAGTAAGGCCTAAATAATAAGGCCGTAGCCGATTCAGCATTCCTGCAAGCTTTTGGACATCGCTCAAGGCCTTTACGTCCAGTTTCAATTTGATAGGTTGTGGAGACACAGTTCTCTTCAGCACATTCATGCCCAGATATTTCCAGGGCCCTTGCCTCTGAACTTCTTCAGGAGCTACAGTCAATCCAAACTCTGCTAAACTGTGCCTGGCATCCTTCTCAACTGTCTCCAGCAGCTCTTTTGACGGTGCTGCTAGCAAAATGTCATCCATGTAACGATAACAGTAAACATCTTGGTATTTGTCTCTCACTGAGCTCAGGGCTTGGGCTACAAACCATTGACAAATGGTTGGCAGGTTTCTCATGCCTTGAGGCAGCACGGTCCAGTGGTAGCTTTTTGTGGGCTCAGAGCTACTTCTAGTTGGTACTGTAAGGGCCAACTTGGCTTTGTCTTTTGGATCTAAAGGAATGGTAAGAAAACAATCTTTCAGATCAGTAACTAAAATGTCTCACTCCACTGGTGTCACGGTGGCAGACGGCAATCCTGGCTGCAAGGCCCCCATAGAGGCCATCACTGCATTGACTTTACGCAGGTCACGCAACAATCGCCATTTACCTGATTTCTTTTTTACCACAAATACAGGGGTCTTCCACGGCCTATGGGATTCTTCAGCGTGGCCCGCGTCTAATTGCTCCTTAACTAATCCATGCAGGGCACACAGCTTTTCCTGGGGCAGGGGCCACTGATCTACCCATACTGGTTTATCGGTTAACCAAGTGAGACCAAGGCTAGGCTGTTTCGCTCCCTGTAGAACGTTGGTCCCAGTTAAAAATCCGTGGTGATACAAACTCCCCATTTGACGTGCGGAATTAAACTCTGTAACTCAGCATAGGCTATAAAGCAGGCACGTTTAATTCACCGGCGGGCATCAGGGTGGATAATTCCAAAAGCACCTGCTGCCCCGACCTCTTTGTGCACGTGTGATTTCAAGTATACATTCATACATATTCAATAGATGCCCAAGAAGAGGTTGGGTTAGGATAATGAGTCTACCCAGAAGTCACTAACATAAGTTTCCTCCCATTTGCACTTGCTCACTGCCTCTTGGTGGTGCTCGCGGGGGGTCGTTGAGGATGAAGGCTTAGTAGTCTCCCTCGCTCTGAACTTTTCACCTTCACTCTTCGCGCAGACTCAGTCGTGTCTTGAATTTTTTCCAATCCATAAAACAGGACAGATCCAGTATTCCTACCTCAAGGCACAGAGGTTCGCATACCGGTGTCTTCTTATCGGCACACAGAGCATCCCAGGTCCACCTTATCAGTACAAAGGGCCCCAGGACTGGGCCTAATTTGCCAAGTCCTACTGTGAAGCTCCTCTTTGTGCAGACAATGAGAATTTTAATTATTCTAAGTTTTCCATCTCCTGTTAATCTAGTTATTTCTAAGCTTTCTGTCACATTGTCCTAAGAAATCTCGGCCCCACAAAGTGAGTGGTGCGGTGGTAACATATGGCCAGACGGAGGCAGTCTGTCCATTTGTGTTTTGATCTGTATAGGTTTTACAGACAAGCAGCTAGTAGTCATGCCCCCCAGACCTACAACTCCCGCTGCGTTATTTACCAAAGCCCTTTGAGGCGGCAGTCTTTGCTCCATATGACAGTTACGTCTGCTCCGGTATCCAGAAGACCAACCGCTCAACTTCACTTGTGCAGGAGTACCTCCCGATGACGCCACAGTGCAGGTCAGGTTAGGTCGTTGTGGAGATAGTTCTTGCGTCCAACACGCTTGAGGTATTCCTGTGGAGCCGAATCCTTCATCACCCCGCCATGCGGGCTCTGTTCGGGAAACACAACTCACAAAAGGCACAAGTTGAGCAAGGCCTGTATTTTTTGGAATTGTAACAGGAGGCACCCGTGTGGAAACTAAGGCACATATTTAACCTGTGAAGTCTGCATCAATAACACCAACATGGACTTGGATCTTGTGTAAAGTAGTACTAGATCGACCTATTAGTAAGGCACTAAGGCCCTTCCCTGTTGGCCCCTGAGCATTCAGACGGACCTTAAACACTCCATGGCTGGCTAGAGTTACCGATTCACTGGTGCATCCATCCATCCCTGCTGATCCTTGGGTCCTCCCTGATAATTGCTCACATGAGGCTGGCTGGCTGGTTGGTGTGGCAGCCAGAGGTACTTGTGTCATTGCGCGCCTCCTCGCGCTCTTGTGAGCGTTTCCCTGGCCCGGTGCATGGAATCCTTCTCTATCAAAACGAGAATGACATTGCTTTGCAAAATGTCCTTTCTTTCCACAGTGGAAACAAGGAATTTCTGACGTGGACAGTCTAGGTTTTGCCACGCATTGTTTTTTGGAGGGGCAGCCCTGTTTAAGGCGTGCTGACTTACCGCAAGAGTAACATTGCATTTGCACAGCAGCCATTACTGCTATTTTGCGTTCCAAGGCACCTACCTTGGCACAGGCTGATATCACAGTTTCTAAGCTGGGTCCTCCTGGCAATCCTTCGATTGTTTTTTGACAATCAGCATTAGCACGATCTTTGGCTAATTGCCTTACTAGCATGGCACGCAGGTGAGGGTCAAACACTTGAGAGGCAACAGCATGTTGCAACTTTTCCACAAATGGCAAAAATGGTTCTTTTGGGCCTTGCTTAATTGCTGGATAACGCTCATTGACTCTGCTAATTGTGCAGTTTTCATTATTGCTTGCATGCCTATATTTTTTATTTGATCGAATACTGGGGGGGGGGGCACTGAGCCTGATGTTGAGGGTTGGCATACTGCCCAGTACCCACCAACACATCAGGCCCATTACCAACCCGGGGATCATCTTGCGGAAGGTTTCGATTCGGCAGCCCTTGCTGTTGCGCAGCTACCTGCCAGGTTGCGTGGAAGACCGCTAGTTGCACAGGTTGGGACATGATCTGTGCCGTCTGAGAACTATCAAAAGGAGTCCAAGTGTCCGTGGTAAGCACACGCAAGAATTGCATTGTAGCCGGCGAATTCACCCCGTACTGAGAAACAGTGTTTTGCAAGTCCTGCACTATTTTCCAAGCAAACGGTGTATGAACGTTAGGATTACCAGCAGTCCCGCATCTCCTGTCGCAACAGGATATGCATGCGGCGCAGCGGTGGAAGGAGTAGTAACATCAAGGAGCGGTCCGTCTATATGTCCTACTAAATCCCAGTTCCCCTCTTGTAGTGCCCCATCTTTTACAGCCTGCCAAAATTGCCAAGGGTTGCGCGGCGTTACCGTAACGTTGGATACTGGATTTCTACCACCTCCACATTCTTCACCGCCTCTGACTGATAACCTTGTCATAGCTGGGCACGATTCCGGATTTTTGGCGTTTCCATCCTGTGGAGGCAGGGGAGGAGCTGAGGGGGCAGGCGGGAAAGGAGAAGAAGCTGGGGGAGGAGGGAGTGTGGGCTGGCACAAATGCCGTTGGGACTCAGGGGGGCAGGGATCGGTCCACCGAGGTTTCTCCTTGTTGTCCTTGTCCTCGGAATCGCTACCGAACATAGGTCAATGCTGCTGGGCTTATTTAGGGGCTTTGGGACATACAGGAGTGGCGTCTGGTAAGGGGCACGGACTCTCCCCCTCCCCCTCCCCTTCCCCCTCCCCCTCCTGTCTGTAGTTGGAGGGGGATCCAGGGCAGGTTTGGGTGATACACCCCCGCTCGCGTCTTGCTGACTTTTCAAGCCCCCACTCACATCTTGCTCATTTTTTAAGCCCCCCACAGCATCTCTAAGCAGTCCCCGTGTAGCCAAATGCCCCGACGCCTCTTTGTCCTCTTTCATCACAGCTTCCGACAGTGTTGATCCTAAATTGTCACAGGTCAACACACTAAGAGCAGTCACGGTGGACGTTTCTACTCCGTGTCTCTTGGCCCTCAATACCATACTGCCTAACCGCAGCCCATCTAGAGTAGCTCCACATTTCTGTAACACTAACTTCCACATTGACAGCACAATGGTATCTTCCTTAGAGAACTTAGTCCCCATGCTGTCCCTGGTGGCTCACCTTACCGGCGTCACATTCTCCCGGGATCTAGCAGCCGCCTGCTGTGCTATTCCGCTTCACCAGGCTCCACCTCCCCAGCAACCCGCTGGTCACAGCCTCAGGATCTGCTCCTGACACCCCTTATCGGGGGCACAGTCTCAGGGTCTCCTCCTGATACCCCTTACTGGGATCATATCGGCACGTCGAGGTGACGCAAGTCAAGACGGACATAAAAACACTATATCTACGTGGCTGGGTTCAGACAAAATGGCCAGAATGGCCTTTATTATCTGTACAGATTGCTTATATATCTTAGATAGTACGTGTGTCAGACCCTGATAGGCTTGCTGTCGTCTTCCTCTTGCTTGCTCTTTGCTCTTGCTGTAGGTGCCCGTTTGCTGCGGTTCTAAGCTCCGGTTCTACACATCCTGTTCACATACTTGTCATTTTTGGGGCTGTCTTAAAGGAACACGACTAAGTCTTTAAAGTCAACTAACTCGTCTGCAGACACGCTGCAGACCCCAACACTCCACCTCCAGAGGAAAGGCACTGAAGAGCAGCCCGTGAGGGACCATCCATGCCAGTAAGCAGCTGTCAGCTGGGCTCAGGATGCTGAGCACCGCCCCCCGCCAAAGCCCAACTCACCGGCCAATGCACCACCCACCCCTGGCACTGGTCACGGAGCCTCCCCTCTCTGCTCAGTCCCGTGGCCAGGGGCAATCCCAGAGAGCCTCAAGCCTGTCTGGCACCACTGGCCCCAGGGAGAGCCCAGCTGGCTCTTCCAGAGCCCTGCTCCTCCAGCATGGCCCTGGGAACGGTGTCCAGGAGCGTTTCTGCCAGCACCTTCCCAGGAACGGACCAGCCTGGAGGGTCTCCTACCGCTCCCCCTTGCCCTTCTGGAAGATGGTTCTGGTGATTGGTCGGGTCACCAGGAGTCTCCCCGCATCAGCAGGCCCTTCTAGAGAGCGGAGTGTGGCTTCACACTGGCACAGCACGGCTCCCTCCAGCCCTTGGATGCTCCTCAGCCACTCACACCGCCACTTGGCAAACGGTATAATTAATACACTGAAAGGACCACGGCTGACCCGAGCTGGAGGTCACCCACTGCTCTGCTTGGCTGCCAGTCTCTTGTCCCTTTCTTCAGCAATGGTCAGGCAGATACCCTTTTCATGGGGCAGGGAGATCCATGGCTTGTTGCCCTGCGGCAAGAGACAAGAAGCCACCTCACATCATGAAACACAGACTCTCCCTCTTTGTGGGGGGAAAGCAGCACAAGCCCCTTAGGAAGGTGCTGAAGGCGTACAGGCCTACATCTGCCCCTTCTGGTCGCGTCCATCAATTACGCACTTCAGCCAAGACAGAAACGCCACCCCCTTCCAACCTGGCAGGAGAGCCCATGGCAGACAGCGAGACAGCAGAGGCATCGCAGGGGAAGGGCGCTCTCAGCCAGAGCAGCTGCCCCGGGCACACCCAGAGCCCAGCGCTGCTCGGCTCCCAGTACTCAGAAGGTTTAGAAAACCACAGGGCTGCTCCTCGGAAACATCCCCATTCCTACACTCATGGATGCTTCCCCTTCCCAGAGCGCTCAGCCCGGAGCAGGCAGAACCACCAGGAGCAGAGCCACAGCTGATGCCAGTGCTGAAGCTTCACCGTGTGGGAAGGCAGCTGCCCACGGACAACACCCACGCCTCTCGGTGTCAGCCAGCAGCCCCCAGCAACGGGAGAGAACCCACCCGCATCGTGTCCGTGCAGGCTTACTTTGCCAAAAAACAAAGATGCTGGAGAGCCTGGTGGCAAAGCTATTGCCATTGGCGTCCCTCACCAAGTGAGACACTTCAAAAGGGGCGCAGGTGCTCACGGGTGGGGCGTGGGCGTCTCCACAGCCATTGCCCAGGGCTTTGTGATGCAGGCAGCGCATCATGCCCAGAGGCCAATGTGATGCGGGTCTCCACGGTGACCGTGGGGGTATTTAAGGGGCGAGAGCCCTGGGGTGTCCACTCCCAGAAGAGCGACTCCCTCAGGAGGCAGCATCTCCCCTGGGTGACCATGGCAGGTCAGCGGCAGACGCCGCCAAAGATGCCCACGCATGAGGAGGCGAACACCCGCCCCCAGCACCAGAGCAGGCTGCCCAGGCTGCAGACCCTGCACCAGGTGAGAGATGGGGCAGGAGGGCTGGTGGCGGTGGGACGGGGCCACATGGATCTTTCTTGGTGCTGCGGCTGGGCTTGCCAGCACTGGGGGGGCCGCTGAGCCAAGGCAGCCACCTCCATCACCTGACTCCTGCTCTTCCTGCCCACAGGTGGGCCATGGGCAGCCGCAGGCAGCAGCACCTTCCGAATCTTCTTCCCAGAGCAGGGAAGCTGCCAGCAGACCCCGACAGCTTGTCCCATCTCCTCGGGTCTGCTGTGGTGAGTGGGATGCAGCCGGCAGGATGCAGAGCTGCAGGCGAGCCCCATGCAGCCCCACAGCCAACACCACAGCTGCACAGGAGACAAACCGGTGCCTTTTGAGGGATTCAGAAAGCAGCATGATGCTGGTGGAAAGGGCAAGAAGAGATCAGGTCCGGGCAGCCAGGAGCAGCAAGGCCCCTGCACCTAAGCCCGTGCATGATCCCCATGAACACGGGAGCACCAGTGCTGCTGGCAGGGTGTCTGTGCCAGCTTCCATGGGTGGGAGGCATGTGGGGCCAGGGCACCAGGCACGAGCAGTACAGCAAGGCTCCAAAGCACCAGTGGGACGCTACAAGTGCATCCTCATAGGCAAGTCGGTGCGGAGCCAACGGAGGGCTCTTAGGAAGCCGGAGGATGTGACACATGTGGCACACTGCTCCAGGAAGGAGGAAGATCTGCCAGAGCTAGAGTGGAGACAGCTGGCCCGCAGGCAGCACCCGAGGAGGGGAACTCCTGCAAGCATGGCAGCCCATGTCCGCGGGAAGCACTGGTCAAGGGCGCCCAGGGCCATAGTCCCTCAAGTGCCAAAGAACCACCCAGGGGCCCTGGCCAAGCTTGATAGCTGGGAAGATATCAGCACCAAAGAACTGTCCCAGGAAGAGGACATCAAGATCTACAGCATCTGGGTCAACCCTTTGTTCCCAGAGCTTTTGGAGGGGTCCTGCCGTCCCAGCAGCTCTGGCACACACGCGGCAGGAGTCACAGCTGGGCACCAGCAGGATGCGTCTCCTGACCAGGCACGTTCCACAAACACCGAGCCAGCAGCTGCTGCCCTGGCTGCAGCTGCTGAGGAAGAGGAGCAGCGCTCGCCACTCGCTCCCACAGAACAGGAGGCGGCGAAGGCAGCGGCTTCTCTCTTCAGCAAGCAGGGCACAGCAGCACAGACAGGGAGCCAGGCACCTGCCCCACACAGCCCCACAGCCCACACCGTGGCTCTGCAGGACGCAGCTCAGTGGGACGTAAGTGAGGTCCGGCACAAGAGGCCAGCGGAAAAGCAGGACTCAAAAAGCAGCATGATGCTGGTGGAAAGGGCAAGAAGAGATCAGGTCCGGGCAACCAGGAGCAGCAAGGCCCCTGCACCTAAGCCCGTGCATGACCCCCATGAACACGGGAGCACCAGTGCTGCTGGCAGGGTGTCTGTGCCAGCTTCCATGGGTACGAGGCATGTGGGGCCAGGGCACCAGGCACGAGCAGTACAGCAAGGCTCCAAAGCACCAGTGGGACGCTACAAGTGCATCCTCATAGGCAAGTCGGTGCGGAGCCAACAGAGGGCCCGTAGGATGCCTGAGGATATGACACATGTGGCAGACTGCTCCAGGAAGGAGGAGGATATGCAGAAGCTGAAGTCGAGATTCCTGGCCCACAGCCAGCAGAGGTGGAGGGGAAGTCCTGCAGGAAGTCCTGCAAGCATGGCAGCCCATGTCCGCGGGAAGCACTGGGCGAAGGCAGAAAGGGCCTTAGTCCCACAAGTGCCAAAGAACCACCCAGGGGCCCTGGCCAAGCTTGATAGCTGGGAAGATATCAGCACCAAAGAACTGTCCCAGGAAGAGGACATCAAGATCCACAGCATCTGGGTCAACCCTTTGTTCCCAGAGCTTTTGGAGGGGTCCTGCCGTCCCAGCAGCTCTGGCACACACGCGGCAGGAGTCACAGCTGGGCACCTGCAGGATGTGTCTGCTGACCCGGCACATTCCACAAACACCGAGCCAGCAGCTGCTGCCCTGGCTGCAGCTGCTGAGGAAGAGGAGCAGCGCTCTCCACTCGCTCCCACAGAACAGGAGGCGGCGAAGGCACCGGCTTCTCTCTTCAGCAAGCAGGGCACAGCAGCACAGACAGGGAGCCAGGCACCTGCCCCACACAGCCCCACAGCCCACACCGTGGCTCTGCAGGACGCAGCTCAGTGGGACGTAAGTGAGGTCCGGCACAAGAGGCCAGCGGAAAAGCAGGACTCAAAAAGCAGCATGATGCTGGTGGAAAGGGCAAGAAGAGATCAGGTCCGGGCAACCAGGAGCAGCAAGGCCCCTGCACCTAAGCCCGTGCATGATCCCCATGAACACGGGAGCACCAGTGCTGCTGGCAGGGTGTCTGTGCCAGCTTCCATGGGTACGAGGCTTGTGGGGCCAGGGCACCAGGCACGAGCAGTACAGCAAGGCTCCAAAGCGCCAGTGGGACACGACAAGTGCATCCTCATAGGCAAGTCGGTGCGGAGCCAACGGAGGGTCCGTAGGATGCCTGAGGATATGACAAATGTGGCAGACTGCTCCAGGAAGGAGGAGGATCCGCAGAAGCTGAAGTCGAGATTCCTGGCCCACAGCCAGCACAGGAGGAGGGGAAGTCCTGCAGGAAGTCCTGCAAGCATGGCAGCCCATGTCCGCGGGAAGCACTGGGCGAAGGCAGAAAGGGCCTTAGTCCCACAAGTGCCAAAGAACCACCCAGGGACCCTGTCCAAGCTTGGTTGCTGGGAAGATATCAGCACCAAAGAACTGTCCCAAGAGGAAATCAAGATCTACAGCATCTGGGTCAACCCTTTGTTCCCAGAGCTTTTGGAGGGGTCCTGCCGTCCCAGCAGCTCTGGCACACACGCGGCAGGAGTCACAGCTGGGCACCTGCAGGATGCGTCTCCTGACCAGGCACATTCCACAAACACCGAGCCAGCAGCTGCTGCCCTGGCTGCAGCTGCTGAGGAAGAGGAGCAGCGCTCGCCACTCGCTCCCACAGAACAGGAGGCGGCAAAGGCACCGGCTTCTCTCTTCAGCAAGCAGGGCACAGCAGCACAGACAGGGAGTCAGGCACCTGCCCCACACAGCCCCACAGCCCACACCGTGGCTCTGCAGGACGCAGCTTGGTGGGACATGAGTGATGTCCTGCACGAGCTTGAGGCTGTGATCCAAGAACGCAGCCAGCAGCTGGTGGAACAGCGGCACTCAGCACAAAGCATGGATGCGGCGATGGCAGTAAAACCACGTGCAGCAACTGAGGATAGCGAGTCTACATTGGCTGCAGAGCCTCGGGGAGAGCCCAGCACAGCCTCTCCTGTCCCAGACGAATGCCAGGATGGAGAACACATGGCTTCTCCCATGTCTGGAGACCATCCAGGAGAGGCTAGTGCAGCCATCATCTCCCCGGCAGCACACGATCATGAAGGGGCTTTTTTGTTGCCTGAAAATGCTGTGGACAACACCGCCACACCACACCTTGCCCCAGCAGCAGAGAACGGAGACAATGAGACAGCTTGTCCCCTGCCTTGGGAGCCTTGGCACCAGGTGAGCCAGGGGCGCGTGGCCAGCACCGAGCATCCCCAGGTACCGGAGGCAGGCGCGGCGCCCGGGGCATGTGTGGCAGGGACATGGCTGGTGGACATCCTCTCCATCTCCTCCCCACCACCACCACCCCCCCGGCCCCCGCCCCCGCCTTTACTCTTGCTCTCCCCATGCAGGCGACCTCCCAGCACAGAGGCGACACGCAGCCCTCCTCTGGCTGCAGGACCGTAAGCCCAGCCAACCCGACACCTAACACTGCCAAGCCTACCACGAAACCCCATCCCCAAGCGCCGGTTTCTCCCCGCATCCAGTGACGGATGCTTAGCTCTCCCTTTGTTGTTCCTGTTTTTATAGGAGGCGCCAGGGGTCTTGGCCAAGGAGGACGACAAGTGGGAAGACATCAGCCTGGAGCTCTTCCAGGACCCCCACGCTGTTCCCCCGGAGGGCCAGGCAACCTCCGAGCAGAGTGGTAACACATCGCCCTGCTCCGGCTCCAGGGATGAGCCCGAGGATGAGCCAGGTACGTCCGAGTCGAGCGCTGCCTCGGCCAGGGCAGGCCCGGTCCGGCTGTCCCGGCGCCCTGCACCCAGGCCAGGGCGGCAGGACTGCGTGCAGAGGGGCTGGCCGTTCCCTGGACACCCTCCCTGGGGAAAGCCCTCGGTGGTGGGGGAGCAGGCAGGACCTTGCCCATTACCTGCCCAGCCCCTTGCCTACAGCTCTCCTTCTTCCACAGGCATCGCCGCCCTGCCGCACACCCCAGCTCGACGGCGACGGCCCTCCCTCTTCCGCAGGGTGCTCAGGGCTCTGCGCAGGGCTTTCTGCTGTACCTGCATCACGGCACAGCGAGAGCAGCAGCGCCCTGCTGCCAGCGGGGCCCATGAAGGTGCCGGCTGCCCCTGAGCCCGTGCTGCATGCGGAAGGTGCAGCGCAGGGAGGCACTGGAGGGATGGCTGCCGGGACTGCGCCCCACGCATTCAGCTGCCCTGAGGACATCGTGGCGCCAGCCTCTGCTGGCCCCTGCATGCTTTCTGAGGCCAATAAAAGCTGACCATTTTCCCCCAGGGCTCATGTGTGCCTGCTCCACCCTGGCAGAAAGACCCGCGCAGGCAAGGCCCACGCCAGCAGGCAGAGCTGGAGAGCCCCTGTGCTCCCTCTTCTCCACGCTGAGCAGAGCCTGTGCCCTCAGCCTCTGCCCATGCCGCTGGCATTCCAGCTCCCAACCAGATGGGGCCTCCGCTGGCCTCGCTCCACGGGGCCCGTGTCTGCCCGTCTTCCTCTTGCTTGCTCTTTGCTCTTGCTGTAGGTGCCCGTTTGCTGCGGTTCTAAGCTCCGGTTCTACACATCCTGTTCACATACTTGTCATTTTTGGGGCTGTCTTAAAGGGACACGACTTTAAGACAAGTCTTTAAAGTCAACAAACGCATCTGCAGTCGCGCTGCAGACCCCAAAAAATCCCCCTTTTTGGTTTTGAACAGCTAGTACCAGGTTTGCTGTGTGCTGCAGGGTCCTTTGCAAACACAATGGCAAACAAGGCAATAGCAAACAATCAGTCCTGCCAGTCGAGTGAATCGATGCCAAAAGCCCGACATTTTCTCAGATTTTGGTAACATGTTGCTGCAATGGGGCGCCTACAATCAATGCAGCACATGCCACCAAATACTCTCAGCCATGTCCCTGAGTCAACAACAAAAGTCAATAGTTGCTCTGTTTTGTAAAACTGCATGTTGTACTCCTGGCAAATCATCAGCTAACAATCCCAAAACACTAGAGGTTTGATTTGCATTCTTAACTACCTAACAAAGAAGGTGATTTAACTCTTTTAATGCTTTCCCTGCTGCTGCTCCGGGTAAGAGAAGAGCTGCTGCAATACGTTCCCATCAGTTCCATGACTCAACTACACCATTACATGTTTCATCCAAAGCTATATGGCGTTTTAAGCGCATTATGCTTATCAACATGTTCACGGGTTGATTTATGCGGGTGTCATGGTCCCATCATGGCCTCCTACTACATTAGCATCTGCAGAAAAACAACTGTCGGCATTCAAGTGCCAACAATATCAACTTCTTGCGGTATAATGTTATACAGAGGTAACCAATTATCCCAAATATCGGAAGGCTTTCAGTAGGTCCTTCATTCCCCAAAGTCTTTCAAAATCGTACGTTCGCTTTTACGCAATGATGTCTGTTAACACACTTGCAAGTTTTGAGGAAGGCCACATCAACCAGACATGTGTGGAAAGGTTGACTGCCTTGCACCACAGACACACCAAACCAGGACGGGTTCAGTTGCTGTGCTAAGGAGACCGCACATTAGCTGTTGGGTTGACTGGCGGCAGCGGTGCTCCCACGATCCGGCACGCTAAGCTCAGGCCGCACACAGCCAGCAGGTATCCATCGCGGACCTTCATCTGTAGAAACACAGCATAACCTCTCCCCCATGTTAACAATCCATGCGGTCCTGACGAATGCCTTTGTGTACAAGGTACAAGGGTCTTTCAGGCGTACTAAGACGCCTTTGTGCTTTTGCTGCTTAGCACCATTGACACAAAGTGCC
>NW_023618241.1:0-72220 GCF_015220075.1 Falco rusticolus | reverse complement strand
CGGCCGCCCCCTCCCCCACGCTGCGGTTGGCCGAGTCGCTCCAGCTCCAGGTCAGCTCGGGGGGCAGGAAGCCCACGGCCAGGCAGCCCACCGCGTACAGCCCGGGGGCGGCGGGGGTCCCGCACGACACCAGCGGGAACAGCTCCGGCGCCATGGGGGACGCTGGGGGAGGGGGGAGGGGGCGTCAGGGGGCGGGGCGCGGCCCGACAGAGGGGCTCAGCCCCCCGCCCCCTCCCCCCCCCCCGGCTGGGGGAGAACCCAGCGATTTGGGGGCAGAACCCAGCGGTTTGGGGGCAAAATTTAGCGTTTCTGGGCAGTCACCCCGTTTTGGGGCAAACCCCAGCGATTTTGGGGCAAAGCCTACCCGGCTGGGGGCAAAAAAGACCATTTCTGGGCAGTCACCCCATTTTGGGGCAAAACCCAGCGATTTTGGGGCAAAGCCCACCCGGTTGGGGGCAAAAAAGACCATTTCTGGGCAGTGACCCCATTTTGGGGCAAAACCCGGCGATTTTGGGGCAAAGCCCACCCAGTTGAGGGCAAAAAATACCATTTCTGGGCAGTGACCCCATTTTGGGGCAAAACCCAGCGATTTTGGGGCAAAGCCCACCCGGTTGGGGGCAAAAAAGACCATTTCTGGGCAGTGACCCCATTTTGGGGCAAAACCCAGCGATTTTGGGGCAAAGCCCACCCGGTTGGGGGCAAAAAAGACCATTTCTGGGCAGTGACCCCATTTTGGGGCAAAACCCGGCGATTTTGGGGCAAAGCCCACCCGGTTGGGGGCAAAATTTAGCATTTCTGGGCAGTGACCCCATTTTGGGGCAAAACCCAGTGATTTTGGGGCAAAGCCCACCCGGTTGGGGGCAAAATTTAGCATTTCTGGGCAGTGATCCCGTTTTGGGGCAAAACCCAGCGATTTTGGGGCAAAGCCCACCCGGTTGGGGGCAAAATTTAGCATTTCTGGGCAGTGATCCGATTTTGGGGCAAAACCCAGCGATTTTGGGGCAAAGCCCACCCAGTTGAGGGCAAAAAATACCATTTCTGGGCAGTGACCCCATTTTGGGGCAAAACCCAGCGATTTTGGGGCAAAGCCCACCCGGTTGGGGGCAAAAAATACCATTTCTGGGCAGTGACCCCATTTTGGGGCAAAACCCAGCGATTTTGGGGCAAAGCCCACCCGGTTGGGGGCAAAAAATACCATTTCTGGGCAGTGACCCCATTTTGGGGCAAAACCCAGTGATTTTGGGGCAAAGCCCACCCGGTTGGGGGCAAAATTTAGCATTTCTGGGCAGTGACCCCATTTTGGGGCAAAACCCGGCGATTTTGGGGCAAAGCCCACCCGGTTGGGGGCAAAATTTGGCATTTCTGGGCAGTGACCCCATTTTGGGGCAAAACCCGGCGATTTTGGGGCAAAGCCCACCCGGTTGGGGGCAAAATTTAGCATTTCTGGGCAGTGACCTCATTTTGGGGCAAAACCCGGCGATTTTGGGGCAAAGCCCACCCGGTTGGGGGCAAAATTTAGCATTTCTGGGCAGTGACCCCATTTTGGGGCAAAACCCAGCGATTTTGGGGCAAAGCCCAACCGGTTGAGGGCAAAAAAGACCATTTCTGGGCAGTGACCCCATTTTGGGGCAAAACCCGGCGATTTTGGGGCAAAGCCCACCCAGTTGAGGGCAAAAAATACCATTTCTGGGCAGTGACCCCATTTTGGGGCAAAACCCGGCGATTTTGGGGCAAAGCCCACCCGGTTGGGGGCAAAAAATACCATTTCTGGGCAGTGACCCCATTTTGGGGCAAAACCCAGCGATTTTGGGGCAAAGCCCACCCGGCTGGGGGCAAAATTTAGCATTTCTGGGCAGTGACCCCGTTTTGGGGCAAAACCCGGCGATTTTGGGGCAAAGCCCACCCGGTTGGGGGCAAAAAATACCATTTCTGGGCAGTGACCCCATTTTGGGGCAAAACCCAGCGATTTTGGGGCAAAGCCCACCCGGCTGGGGGCAAAATTTAGCATTTCTGGGCAGTGACCCCATTTTGGGGCAAAACCCGGCGATTTTGGGGCAAAGCCCACCCGGTTGGGGGCAAAATTTGGCATTTCTGGGCAGTGACCCCATTTTGGGGCAAAACCCGGCGATTTTGGGGCAAAATTTACCGTTTCTGGGCAGTGACCCTATTTTGGGGCAAAATCCAGCGATTTTGGGGCAAAATTTACCATTTCTGGGCAGTGACCCCCGGTTTTGGGGCAAAACTCAGCGATTTTGGGGCAAAACCCACCGGGACCAGTGCTGGACCTCCCAGTTGCTCGTTACTGGGCCAGTACCAGCACCACAGAGCTGCCCCTGCAGGACCAGTATGGACCAGTATGGACCAGTAAGGACCAGTACCAGTACCGGCACCCACAGCCGCCCCATAGCCGTTCCTCCAGTACTGGTACCAGTAAGCACCAGTCAGTACTGGTACCAGTACACACCAGTACCAGACCAGTACACACAGCTGCCCCACAGCTGCCCCTGCAGGACCAGTACGGGACCAGTACGGGACCAGTACGGGACCAGTACGGGACCAGTATGGGCACCCACAGCCGCCCCATAGCTGCTTCTGCAGAACCAGTACGGGACCAGTACGGGACCAGTACGGGACCAGTACGGGCACCCACAGCCGCCCCATAGCTGCTTCTGCAGAACCAGTACGGGACCAGTACGGGACCAGTATGGGACCAGTACGGGCACCCGCAGCCGCCCCATAGCTGCTTCTGCAGAACCAGTACGGGACCAGTACGGGACCAGTATGGGACCAGTACGGGCACCCACAGCCGCCCCATAGCTGCTTCTGCAGAACCAGTACGGGACCAGTACGGGACCAGTACGGGACCAGTATGGGACCAGTATGGGCACCCACAGCCGCCCCATAGCTGCTTCTGCAGAACCAGTACCGGACCAGTATGGGACCAGTACGGGACCAGTATGGGACCAGTACAGGCACCCACAGCCGCCCCATAGCTGCTTCTGCAGAACCAGTACGGGACCAGTACGGGACCAGTATGGGACCAGTACGGGCACCCACAGCCGCCCCATAGCTGCTTCTGCAGAACCAGTACGGGACCAGTATGGGACCAGTACGGGACCATTACGGGCACCTACAGCCGCCCCATAGCTGCTTCTGCAGAACCAGTACGGGACCAGTACGGGACCAGTACGGGACCAGTACGGGCACCCACAGCCGCCCCATAGCTGCTTCTGCAGAACCAGTACGGGACCAGTACGGGACCAGTACGGGCACCCACAGCCGCGCCATAGCTGCTTCTGTAGAACCAGTACGGGACCAGTACGGGACCAGTACGGGACCAGTATGGGACCAGTACGGGACCAGTACGGGCACCCGCAGCCGCCCCATAGCCGCTTCTGCAGAACCAGTACGGGACCAGTACGGGACCAGTACGGGACCAGTATGGGACCAGTATGGGCACCCACAGCCGCCCCATAGCTGCTTCTGCAGAACCAGTACGGGACCAGTACGGGACCAGTATGGGACCAGTACGGGCACCCGCAGCCGCCCCATAGCTGCTTCTGCAGAACCAGTACGGGACCAGTACGGGACCAGTACAGAACCAGTATGGGACCAGTATGGGCACCCACAGCCGCCCCATAGCTGCTTCTGCAGAACCAGTACGGGACCAGTATGGGACCAGTACGGGACCAGTATGGGACCAGTACAGGCACCCGCAGCCGCCCCATAGCCGCTTCTGCAGAACCAGTATGGGACCAGTACGGGACCAGTACGGGCACCCGCAGCCGCCCCATAGCCG
Source organism: Falco rusticolus (assembly GCF_015220075.1). Classification (NCBI taxonomy): domain Eukaryota; kingdom Metazoa; phylum Chordata; class Aves; order Falconiformes; family Falconidae; genus Falco; species Falco rusticolus. The sequence goes on along the minus strand of NW_023618241.1, from coordinate 68,421 downwards.
CTTCTGCAGAACCAGTATGGGACCAGTACGGGACCAGTATGGGACCAGTACGGGCACCCGCAGCCGCCCCATAGCTGCTTCTGCAGAACCAGTACGGGACCAGTACGGGACCAGTACGGGACCATTACGGGCACCCACAGCCGCCCCATAGCTGCTTCTGCAGAACCAGTACGGGACCAGTACGGGACCAGTATGGGACCAGTATGGGCACCCACAGCCGCCCCATAGCTGCTTCTGCAGAACCAGTACGGGACCAGTACCAGACCAGTATCAACTGGTACTAGCACCAGCTGACCCCATACCAGTACCAACTGGTACCAGTACCTGCTGCCCCACACCAGTACCGGACCAGTACTGGCTGCCCCATAGCAGTACCACACCAGTACCATACCAGTACCAACTGGTACCAGCCCCGGCTGCCCCACACCAGTTCCACACCAGTACCGGACCAGTACCAACTGGTACCAGCACCAGCTGCCCCACACCAGTTCCACACCAGTACCGGACCAGTACCAACTGGTACCAGCACTGGCTGCCCCACACCAGTTCCACACCAGTACCGGACCAGTACCAACTGGTACCAGCCCCGGCTTCCCCACACCAGTTCCACACCAGTACCGGACCAGTACCAACTGGTACCAGCCCCGGCTTCCCCACACCAGTTCCACACCAGTACCGGACCAGTACCAACTGGTACCAGCACCGGCTGCCCCACACCAGTTCCACACCAGTACCGGACCAGTACCAACTGGTACCAGCCCCGGCTGCCCCACACCAGTTCCACACCAGTACCAACTGGTACCAGCACCAGCTGCCCCACACCAGTTCCACACCAGTACCGGACCAGTACCAACTGGTACCAGCCCCGGCTGCCCCACACCAGTTCCACACCAGTACCAACTGGTACCAGCCCCGGCTGCCCCACACCAGTTCCACACCAGTACCGGACCAGTACCAACTGGTACCAGCCCCGGCTTCCCCACACCAGTTCCACACCAGTACCGGACCAGTACCAACTGGTACCAGCCCCGGCTTCCCCACACCATGTACCGGACCAGTACCAACTGATAATTATCTGCACTAATTAATTAATTAATTGATTGATCGATTAATTAATTAATTAATCCCGTTTATCTGAGCGGGGCCCTTACGCTCGGCTTAATGAGGCGATCTGATTGGTTACGATGGATGGATTAATTGGATTAATCGGCGATTAATTGGATTAATCGGCGATTAATTGGATTAATCGGCGATTGATTGGGTTAATCGGCGATTCATCGTTGGCAGGGCGGGAGAATGTATGGATTCCGTACCTCCCTGTGGGCACCGAGGCGTTTAATTAATTTATAAGTGGATTTAATTAAGACGCCGCTATTAATAGATCAGTTAGGCCTCCTATAGATCTAAATTAACGTGTTAATAGGGAGTAATAATTGACGATCGATCGATCGATATCGTTCCGTCGGATGGGTGCCTATAGGGCTGCCATATACATCCCGGGTAGCGCTGGAAGGCATCGAATGTATAGGGCAGCGGCCGCCTACGGGTCCAGCATCAATTACATCTGATAGCGCCGATCAATCAGAACCGATTAAAAATCTGTTCGGTACCGGGTTTACATCCGTAGGGCAAGATATACGTTAAAAGCTACGCTATATCGGATTTGTGTCGATATGGTAAGGCGTAAGTTAAACACCCGTCGCGGATTTATGTCGACATAGTAAGCTATAAGTTAAAGATCGATTCTATATCAGATTTATATCGGTATAATAAGATATAAGACAAAAACCTGTATCAGATTTACGTCGATATAGTAAGATATACGTTAAAAATCGATTCTATATCAGATTTATATCGATATAATAAGATATAAGTTAAAAATCTGTATCAGATTTATATCGATATAGTAAGATATAAGTTAAAAATCAATTCTATATCAGATTTATATCGATATAAGTTAAAGATCAATTCTATATCAGATTTATATCGATATAGTAAGATATAAGTTAAAAATCTGTATCAGATTTATATCGATATAAGTTAAAATCGATTCTATATCAGATTTACGTCGATATAATAAGATATAAGTTAAAAATCTGTATCAGATTTATATCGATATAGTAAGATATAAGTTAAAAATCAATTCTATATCAGATTTATATCGATATAATAAGATATAAGTTAAAAATCAATTCTATATCAGATTTATATCGATATAATAAGATATAAGTTAAAAATCAATTCTATATCAGATTTATATCGATATAAGTTAAAGATCTATTCTATATCAGATTTATATCGATATAATAAGATATAAGTTAAAAATCTGTATCAGATTTATATCGATATAATAAGATATAAGTTAAAAATCTATATCAGATTTATATCGATATAAGTTAAAGATCTATTCTATATCAGATTTACATCGCTATAGTAAGATATACGTTAAAAATCTTTACTATATCAGATTTATACCGATATATTAAGATTTGAAATCTACTATATATTAGATTCCTACCTATATATTAAGATATAGGATATGAGATATAAATCTACTATACATTAGATTTCTATCTATATATTAAGATACAAGATACGAGATATAAATCTACTATATATTAGATTTATGTCCATACATTAAGATATAGGATACGAGATATAAATCTACTCTATATTAGATTTCTATCTATACATTAAGATACGTGATATAAATCTACTATATGTTCGAGTTCTATCTATACGTTAAGATACGAGATGTAAATCTATTATATATTAGATTTATATCTATATATTAAGATATTTAAATCTACTATATATTCGGTTTCTATCTATACATTAAGATACGAGATATACATCTACTATATATATTAGATTTCTATCTATACATTAAGATACAGGATATAAATCTACTATATATTCGATTTCTATCTATACATTAAGATAGTTAAGTCTACTGTATATTAGATTTCTATCTATACGTTAAGATCCGAGATATAAATCTACTACATATTAGTTTTCCATCGATGTGTTAAAATACGCGATAAAAAACTATGATGCGTCACATTTATATCCATATATTAAGATCGCCCTATATCCGTGGGGTCACATCCCTATATTTAAATATATCTAGCCACATATATAAAATATAGGTGTGAAATCATGTATGGGGATGTCAGATGTATTTTTTTACGCCCGTATTAACAGCGTGCGTCAGAACATACGCTTTTCTATATGGTGAAACGTATAGATTTTGAATCTCTGTGTAAAGTGTGTTTTATATATCTTAAAATACAGAGATTTGTTAAAAAAAAAAACAAAAAAACAAAAAAACACCTATTTTTTTATAGCGCCCCTAAAAATCGCCTTAAAAACGCCTCTTTCGGGGAAAGGGCTTTGCCCCAAAACCGCCTGAATTCAACCCAAAACAGCCCCCCACCAAAAAAAAAAAAAAAAAAAAAAAAAAAAAAAAGGCTGTTTTCGCCCCAGGCCAGGTGGTGTTTTTCGGACGGGGTCGGTCATTTTTCATGCAAAAAAAAGGGGAATTGGGAAAAAAAAAAAAAAACAACCAAAAACCACCCACCCGCCCGCTTCCCCTTTCTTGCTGTTTTCGAAACCGCTATTTCGGGCAATTTTGGGCCGAAAAACACGGGGCGCAGCTGCCACCTGCGGGCCGCCCCCTCCCCCACCCAAAGAGCCTTTAATTAATCTCGTTATCTCGCTGCCCCAAAAGCCAAAAAAAAAAACCCCAAAAATAAAAAACGGGGGAAAAAAAACAAAACAAGAAAAAAAAACCCAAAAAAACCATTTTTGTGATATTTTGTCACGGAGATTTCAAGCCCCGGAGCCGCTCTGTAACTCACGAGCCCTAAATTTAAAATATATTAATTTATATATATTTTTATATATATATATATATATATATATATATATAGTGTATTTTATATATTGAAATTGTTATAAATTTAATTTTTAAAGATTTATCTATAGTGTATATGTTTTTTATATATTTATTTCAAATATATAGGCTCGATATTTTGCATGTATATAATATATATTATATACCATACGTAAAATACTATGAATTATGTAGCATATAGTATATACTATATATAAAAGACTACGAATTATATAGAATATAGTATATACTATGCATAATACTCTGAATTATATGGTATATCTTATATACTATACACAACACTATGAATTATATAGTATATCTTATATCCTATACACAACACTATGAATTATATAGCATATAGTATATACTATATATAAAAGACTATGAATTATATAGAATATAGTATACACTATGCATAATACTCTGAATTATATGGTATATATTATATACTATAGATAAAATGGTATATATTATATGGTATATATTGTATCCTATACACAACACTATGAATTATATAGCATATAGTATATACTGTATATAAAAGACTATGAATTATATAGCATATAGTATATACTATGCATAATACTCTGAATTATATGGTATATATTATATACTATAGATAAAATGGTATATATTATATGGTATATATTGTATCCTATACACAACACTATGAATTATATAGCATATAGTATATACTGTATATAAAAGACTATGAATTATATAGCATATAGTATATACTATATATAAAAGACTATTAATTATATGGTATATATTATATACTATAGATAAAAGACTATGAATTATGTAGTATATATTATATACTATATATAATACTATGGTTTATAGTGTATATATTATGTATGTTATATATACTGTATATAAAAGACCAGCGTACAGTTCATTTTTTTCTACATTATATACTATATATGACCATATGTTATATAGTATATTTAATATACATTATATATACACTATATAAAAATTACTCTCTATTACATAAGGGGTGCCCTGCGTTTCGTAAACGATATATACTCTATATGTTTAAATACATATATAAAAATAATAACACTGAATCCCGCGGCCTGCACCATAATTCACCCTTAATTTGCCCCAGAAACACTTCAAATTTTTTTTTTTTTTGATAAAATCTGACAGTTTCTTGGGTGAATCAAGTTTTCATCGGGGGTGGGGGCGGGGCAGGGAGAAAAATAAGATTAATTTTACGATTGTGTGAGTTCAATCAAAACGTGTCAGCGCCCTGCGGGGGTTAATTACGTTTTATCCTTAAATAAATCCCCCCCAAAAATGCATTTTCTTCATGAAAAAAAATCCCCCACCTCCCTCGAAAACCCGATTTTCAACCTGTTCTTCGTTTTTACGATTATTTAAGGGATTAATTTCAATTCATTAATCTTTTTATAAAGCTGAGATGCTGAGCCGCCTCCCCGAAGCCACTGATTTTTTTCCCCCCACTCCTCAAAAAAAATCACTTTTTCGACCCAAAATGACCCACCCTGAGCCAAACTGGGGGGGGGGGGGGGGGGGGATCATCATTATTTCTGCCGTAATTAATAAATTCCCTCTTAACGAATTAATTAGAAAGAAGTCCCCTAATTACGGATTCTAATACAATTTTTTTCAGCGTCCTAAAAAGTCAAAAGAGCCCCCGAAAAGCCAAATTAACCTTTTTCTACGTCAAAATGCGGCTCCCTAAAAAAAAAAAAAAAAAAAAAAAAAAAAATTAAAAAAATCTAAAACTGCCTGGAAAAGGGTATTAAAAAAAAGTGATGTTTTCACCCAAAATCCCACAAAAGGGCTCGAAAAAATGAGGGGTTTCATAAAAATTGCATTTTTCAGCCCAAGTCTTAACCCATCATTTCAGGTTGGACCTCAAAATGTATATAAAAATAAATATTTCATATATTAAAAATATATAATTATTTATATATGTTAAATATGTGTATATATATATATTTAGATAAAATATATATATAAAAATTCAGATTTTTGAAAGATTTTCGAAAAAAAAAAAAAAAAAGAGATTATCCTCGGGCTGAGCCCCCAAACCCGCCTCTTTGACCCCAAATTCCATATTTAAAAAAAAAAAAACAAACCAAAAACTAATGCACCTGCCCTAAAACCTAAAAACTAAAAATTTGGTCTTTTTGCACCATTTTTGCCATCAAATTTCCACCGGGTTAATTCTTTCAGAAAAAAAGACCCCAAAAATCACCTTTCTTTGCCCATTGCTGCCACCAAATAACCTAAATGTTGGGGTTTCTGCCGAAAAAAAAACCCTTAAAATCGTCTTTTTTGCCCAATTCTGCCAGAAAATCGCCCACCGATGAGTTTCCCACCTAAAAAGGTCCTAAAAATTGACTTTTTGACCTATTATTATTTATAGTATATATTGTATATAAATATATTTATTTATCTATAATATAAAAATATGTTAATTTATATATATTTTATATATATACAATACTGTCAGATGCCCTCCAAATTTATTTTTTTTTTGCCAAAAAACCAGCCTAAGACCTTTTTTATAATTTTTTGCCCAAATCTGCCGTTAAAATCATCTAGAAATCACTTTTTTCCCCTAAAAAAAAAAAAAAAAGACCCTAAAATTGACATTTTTGCCCGATTCTGCCAACAATTCGCCTCGGGGTGAATTTTTTCCCCCTGAAAATCAATTTTTTTCACCGATTTTTGACAATCAAATCGCCGCCGGCCAAATCCTCCACCAAAAAAACCTCCAAAATCAAATTTTTTGTCCATCAAATCGCCTCAAAGTTAAATTTTCTCCAAAGAAAAGACCCTAAAATCCACCTTTTTTGCCCAAATCTGCCATCAAATCACCTCGGGGTGAATTTTTTCCCCCTGAAAATCAATTTTTTTCACCGATTTTTGACAATCAAATCGCCGCCGGCCAAATCCTCCACCAAAAAAAACCTCCAAAATCAAATTTTTTGTCCATCAAATCGCCTCAAAGTTAAATTTTCTCCAAAGAAAAGACCCTAAAATCCACCTTTTTTGCCCAAATCTGCCATCAAATCACCTCGGGGTGAATTTTTTCCCCCTGAAAATCAATTTTTTTCACCGATTTTTGATAATCAAATCGCCGCCGGCCAAATCCTCCACCAAAAAAACCTCCAAAATCAAATTTTTTGTCCATCAAATCGCCTCAAAGTTAAATTTTCTCCAAAGAAAAGACCCTAAAATCCACCTTTTTTGCCCAAATCTGCCATCAAATCACCTCGGGGTGAATTTTTACCCCCCAAAAAACCCTAAAATCGACATTTTGACGCATCTTTGACCATCAAACTGCCACCGGCCAATTCCCCCCCCCCAAAAAACCACCAAAACTGGAATTTTTGACCGCAAATCACCCCCAGATGGACATTTCCACCCTAAAATCGACATTTTGACCCAACGACCGGCATTTCGCCCCGATTTCGACCCCCCAAGGGGGGGGGGGGGGAGGGGTGTCTCCCACCCTCGACCTCCCCCCACCCCTCTGCCCCGGCCAAAATTTGGGGAGAAAAAGACCAAAATCCGTCGTGACAGGACGTCGACGACGGGGACTCACCGGAGGAGACGGTGACGATGACGCCGCTGCCCCACGCGTCGATACCACCAGCATTACACAGCGGTGCGACGCCCATGTCCCGGCGTGCAAAAACTCCTCCCCTGGCAACTTTTGGGGCTAAACACCAAAAAAAAAAAAAAAAAAAAAAAAGTTTTTTACCATCTTTGGGCATTTTTATCCAAGGCGCTCCGAAAAAACGCCTAAAAATGAGGGTTTTTGTCCTTCTTGAGCTCGTCCTTCAGGCTTGAAATTGGTTTTTTTTTTTTTTCTTCTCCTCGTCGGGCGCGTCGTCGGGACGGGTGGAACAGAGATCAGAGGAAAAAAATGCGGAAAAAAATGAAAGAAATGGGAAAAAAGCCACCAAAGGGAAAAAGCATCAACATATTTGGGGGAAAAGTGGGTGTAAAGGTGAGTAAAACCCGAATTCGGGATCTCAGTGCCCGTGTTTGGGGCAAAAATGGTCCAAAAAGGCAAAAAAAAAATCCCAATATTTGGGGAATAAAGAGCCAAAAGAGGCAAAAATAAATCCCAAAAGTTTGGGGAGAATGGCCAAAAGAGGTAAAAAAGTCCAATATTTGGAGAATAAATAGCGAAAAGAGGCAAAAAAAAAAAAATCCCAGCGTTTCTGGGGAAATTGCCAAAAGAGGCAAAAAAGTCTAATATTTTGGGGGAAATGGCCAAAAGAGGCAAAAAAGTCCACTATTTTGGGGACAAACGACTGAAAGAGGCAACCCCTCCCCCCAATATTTGGAGAATAAATAGCCAAAAGAGGCAAAAAAGTCCAACATTTGGGGGGAAATGGCCAAAAGAGGCAAAAAAGTAAAATGTTTTTGGGGAAATGGTCAAAAGAAGCAAAAAAAAAGTCCAATATTTTCGGGGGGAAATGTCCAAAAAGAGCGAAAAAGGGCCAAATCATGCCCAGATTTGGGTCAAAAATGGCCAAAAATGGCCAAATCATGCCTGGATTTGGGTCAAATATCAGCCAAAGAGCCAAATTATGCCCAGATTTGGGTCAAAACCAGCTGAAAATGGCCAAATCATGGCCTGGTTTGGGTCAAAAACGGCCAAAAGGGTCCAAATATTGCCCAGATTTGGGTCAAAAATCCACCAAAGAACCAAATCATGCCCAGATTTGGGGAAAAATGGCTGAAAATGGCCAAATCATGCCCGGATTTGGGTCAAAACCAGCCCAAAATGGACAAATCACGCCCAGATTTGGGTCAAAAATGGCCAAAAATGGCCAAATCATGCCCAGATTTGGGTCAATAGTCAACCAAAGGATAAAATTTGGCTCCGATTTGGGTCAAAACCCGCCAAAATGGCCAAATCATGGCCAGATTTGGGTCAAAAACAAACCAAGGAGCCACAACGATCTGGGTCAAAAGTTACCTAAAAAAGGCAAATCATGCCCAGGTTTGACTCAAAAGTCAAGCAAAGAGAGAAAACGGACCCAGATTTAAGTCAAAACCTGCCGAATAGGGCAAAATCGTGCCCAGGTTTGGATCAAAAGTCAATAAAAAAAAAACAAAGCAGGCTCTGACTGGGAGAAAAAAAGAGAAAATAGAGCAAAAAATGACTCCATTTGCTAAAAATAATGACTATAAAAGGAAAAGCGTCGCCGGGCTCCGTCAGACGCGGCCAGAAAGGGGAAGAGGCACCCCCGGGGGATGGTCCCGCGGGAAAGACCCCCCCGGCCGCAGCGGGGCTGAGCCCCGGCACCTTTTTGGCCCAAACGCCCCCAAAAAGAAAAACTCCCCCCGGTTTGCACCAGTAACGCCCGGACAAGGCAAGAGCATCCTCAGGTGTGGGGCAAAGCTGGACAAAAAGGGTCAAAATGTGCCCAGATTTGGGTCAAAATTGGCTCAAAAAGGCAAAGGGGTTCCCAAATTTGGGTCAAAATTGGCCCAACAAGCCAAAATGTGCCCGGATTTGGGAAAAATTTGGCTCAAAGAGCCAACAAGTGCCACAGTTTGGGTCAAAATAGGCCCAAAGTTCCAACCAGGGCACAGACTGGGACAAAATAGGCCCAAACTGCCAACCAGGGCCCAGATTTGGGCCAATATTAGCAACAAAGATCTAACTAGGGCTCAAATTAGTGTCAAATTACGCCCAGCGTGCAAACCAGGACACAGATTTGGGTCAAAAGAGGCCCAAAGAGACAAAACATATCCATATTTGGGTTTAAAATTGGCCCAAAGTGCCAAAATGTGCCCAGATTTGGGCCAAAAATAGGCCCAAAGTGCCAAGCAGTGCCACAATTTAGATCAAGATAGTCCAAAAGGTGCAAAACCTGGACCCAGATTTGGGTCAAAATAGGCCCCAAGAGGCAAAATATACCTAGATTTGGGTCAAAGTTGGCCCAAAGTGCCAAAATCTGCCCAGATTTGGGGCAGAAGAGGCCCCAAGAGCCAACCCGTGTCCAGTTTTGTCAAAAATTGGCCCCAAGAGACAACCTGTGCCCTGATTTGTGTCAAAACTGCACCAGTGGGCCTAAACATGCCGAAGTTTAAGGCAAAAGTGGGCAAAAAGGGTCCAAGTGTGCCCAGACCTGAGACCACACAAGACCCAAGAGCCAACCAGTGCCCAGGTTTGGGTCAAATGTCAACCAAAGGGGCAAAGCGTGACCAGGTTTGGGTCAATACTGCCCAAGCGGCCAACGAGTGGCAAGAGTTCAGCCAAAACTGGACCAAGAGGGTCGAAGTGGGACCAGATTTGGGACCAGACAGGTCACAAGAATCAACAAAGGGCCCGACTGGGGACAAAAGAGGCAAAACAGAGCAAAATATCCTGAGGTTTGCTGGAAAATTGACAATAAAGGGTAAAATATGCCCCCAGTTTGCTCAAGAAGTGGTTGGGACAGGAAAAGCGTCGCCGGGCTCCGTCAGACGCGGCCAGAAAGGGGAAGAGGCACCCCCGGGGGATGGTCCCGCGGGAAAGACCCCCCTGGCCGCAGCGGGGCTGAGCCCCGGCACCTTTTTGGCACCGCCGGCACCACCGTGGGAGCAGCACCCCAACCAGCACCAGCACCCACGGTGACACAGAGCAGCACAAAATCCCCCCTGCCCCAGCGGCCACCGGCTGAGCTCGTCCCTCCCACGCCACAAAACGCCCCCAAAAAGAAAAACTCCCCCAGGTTTGCACCAGTAACGCCCGGACAAGGCAAGAGCATCCTCAGGTGTGGGGCAAAGCTGGACAAGAAGGGTCAAAATGTGCCCAGATTTGGGTCAAAATTGGCTCCAAGAGCAAAAACCTGCCAATCTGGAAATCAAAGTTTTGAAAAAGGCAAAAGTGTTCCCAGATTTGGGTCAAAATTGGCCCAACAAGCCAAAATGTGCCCAGATTTGGGACACAATTGGGCCCAAAGAGCCAAAATTTGCCCGGGTTTGGGTCAAAATATGACCTAGGAGGCAACCAGTGCTCAGACTTTGGTCAAAAGAGGCCCAAAGTGCCAACCAGGGCCCAGACTGGGGTCAAAATAGGCCCAAAGTTCAAAACCAGGGCCCAGATTCAGGTCAAAATAGGCCCAAAGAGCCAACACGTGCCCTGATTTGGGTCAAAATAGGCCCAAGGTACCAACCAGGGCCCAGATTTGGGACAAAATAGGCCCAAAGAGCCAACACGTTCCCTGATTTGGGTCAAAATAGGCCCAAGGTACCAACCAGGGCCCAGATTGGGGTCAAAATAGGCCCAAAGAGCCAACACGTTCCCTGATTTGGGTCAAAATAGGCCCAAAGTGCCAACCAGGGCCCAGACTGGGGTCAAAATAGGCCCAAAGTTCAAAACCAGGGCCCAGATTCAGGTCAAAATAGGCCCAAAGAGCCAACACGTGCCCTGATTTGGGTCAAAATAGGCCCAAGGTACTAACCAGGGCACAGATTTGGGACAAAATTGGCCCAATCTTCCATCCAGGGCCCAGATTCAGGTCAAAATAGGCCCAAAGTGCCAACCAGGGCCCAGATTTGGGTCAAAATAGGCTCAAAGAGCCAAAATGTGCCCAGATTTGGGTCAATATAGGCCCAAAGTGCCAACCAGGGCACAGATTGGGACAAAATAGTCTCAGAGTTCCAATCAGGGCCCAGCTTTGGGTCAAAATAGCCTGAAAATTGCCAACCAGGGCCCAGATTTGGGTCAAAATAGGCCCAAACTGCCAACCGGGGCCCAGATTTAGGCCAATATTAGCAACAAAGATCTAACTAGGGCTCAAATTAGTGTCAAATTACGCCCAGCGTGCAAACCAGGACACAGATTTGGGTCAAAAGAGGCCCAAAGAGACAAAACATATCCATATTTGGGTTTAAAATTGGCCCAAAGTGCCAAAATGTGCCCAGATTTGGGGCAGAAAATAGGCCCAAAGTGCCAAGCAGTGCCACAATTTAGATCAAGATAGTCCAAAAGGTGCAAAACCTGGACCCAGATTTGGGTCAAAATAGGCCCCAAGAGGCAAAATATACCTAGATTTGGGTCAAAGTTGGCCCAAAGTGCCAAAATCTGCCCAGATTTGGGGCAGAAGAGGCCCCAAGAGCCAACCCGTGTCCAGTTTTGTCAAAAATTGGCCCCAAGAGACAACCTGTGCCCTGATTTGGGTCAAAACTGCACCGGTGGGCCTAAACATGCCGAAGTTTAAGGCAAAAGTGGGCAAAAAGGGTCCAAGTGTGCCCAGATCTGAGACCACACAAGACCCAAGAGCCAACCAGTGCCCAGGTTTGGGTCAAATGTCAACCAAAGGGGCAAAGCGTGACCAGGTTTGGGTCAAAACTGCCCAAGCAGCCAACGAGTGCAAAGATTTAAGGCAAATCTGGACCAAGAGGGTCGAAGTGGGACCAGATTTGGGACCAGATGGGACCCCAGAGCTAGCGAAGGGCCGGATTGAGGACAAAAGAGGCAAAACAGGGCAAAATATCCTGAGGTTTGCTGGAAAATTGACAATAAAGGGTAAAATATGCCCTCAATTTGCTGAAGAAGTGGTTGGGACAGGAAAAGCGTCGCCGGGCTCCGTCAGACGCGGCCAGAAAGGGGAAGAGGCACCCCCGGGGGATGGTCCCGCGGGAAAGACCCCCCCGGCTGCAGCGGGGCTGAGCCCCGGCACCTTTTTGGCACCGCCGGCACCACCGTGGGAGCAGGATACCAACCAGCACCAGCACCCACGGTGACACAGAGCAGCACAAAATCCCCCCTGCCCCAGCGGCCACCGGCTGAGCTCGTCCCTCCCATGCCACAAAACGCCCCCAAAAAGAAAAACTCCCCCAGGTTTGCACCAGTAACGCCCGGACAAGGCAAGAGCATCATCTGGCATGGGGCAAAACTGGACGAAAAGGGTCAAAATGTGCCCAGATTTGGGACAAAATTGGCTCCAAGAGCATAAACTTGCCAATTTGGAAGGCAAAGTTTTGAAAAAGGCAAAAGTGTTCCCAGATATGGGTCAAAATTGGCCCAACAAGCCAAAATGTGCCCGGATTTGGGACAAAATTTGACTCAAAGAGCCAACAAGTGCCACAATTTGGGTCAAAATATGACCAACGAGGCAACCAGTGCTCAGACTTGGGTCAAAATTTGCCCAAAGAGACAACCAGGACCCAGATTTGGGTCAAAATAGACCCAAAGAGCCAAAATCTGCTCATATCTAGGTCAAAATTGGCCCAAACTGCCAACCAGTGCCACAATTTAGACCAAAACAGGCCCAAAAAGTTCCAACCACCGCCCAGATTTGGGTCAAAATAGCCCCAAAGTGCCAACCAGGACCCAGATTTTGGTCAAAAGAGGCCCAAAGAGACAAAACATATCCATACTTGGGTTTAAAATTGGCCCAAAGTGCCAACCAGGGCCCAGATTTGGGTCAAAATTGGCCCAAAGAGCCAAAATGTGCTCATATCTAGGTCAAAATTGGCCCAAAGTGCCAACCAGGGATCACGTAAGTGTCAAAATAGGCCCAAAGTGCCAACCAGTGCCACAATTTAGACCAAAATAGGCCCAAAAAGTTCCAACCAGGACCCAGATTTTGGTGAAAATAGGCCCAAAGAGACAAAACATATCCATACTTGGGTTTAAAATTGGCCCAAAGTGCCAACCAGGGCCCAGATTTGGGTCAAAAATAGGCCCAAAGTGCCAACCAGGGATCAAATTAGTGTCAAAATAGGCCCAAAATGCCAACCAGTGCCAGGATTCGGATCAAAATAGCCCAAAAAGTGCCAACCAGGGCCCAAATTTGAGTCAAAATAGGCTCAAAGAGCCAAAATATGCCCAGATTTGGGTCAAAGTTGGCCCAAAGTGCCAAAATCTGCCCAGATTTGGGGCAAAGGAGGCCCCAAGAGCCAATCCATGTCCAGTATTGTCAAAAATTGGCCCCAAGAAACAACGAGTCCCCTGATTTTCGTCAAAATTGGACCAGTGGGCCTAAACATGCCAAAGTTTAAGGCAAAAGTGGGCAAAAAGGGTCCAAGTGTGCCCAGACCTGAGACCACACAAGACCCAAGAGCCAACCAGTGCCCAGGTTTGGGTCAAATGTCAACCAAAGGGGCAAAGTGCGACCAGGTTTGGGTCAAAACTGCCCAAGCAGCCAACGAGTGCAAAGATTTAAGGCAAATCTGGACCAAGAGGGTCGAAGTGGGACCAGATTTGGGACCAGACAGGTCACAAGAATCAACAAAGGGCCGGATTGGGGACAAAAGAGGTAAAACAGGGCAAAATATCCTGAGGTTTGCTGGAAAATTGACAATAAAGGGTAAAAAATGCCCCCAATTTGCTGAAGAAGTGGTTGGGACAGGAAAAGCGTCGCCGGGCTCCGTCAGACGCGGCCAGAAAGGGGAAGAGGCACCGCCGGGGGATGGTCCCGCGGGAAAGACCCCCCCGGCCGCAGCGGGGCTGAGCCCCGGCACCTTTTTGGCACCGCCGGCACCACCGTGGGAGCAGCAGCAGCACTACCAGCACCAGCACCCACGGTGACACAGAGCAGCACAAAATCCCCCCTGCCCCAGCGGCCACCGGCTGAGCTCGTCCCTCCCACGCCACAAAACGCCCCCAAAAAGAAAAACTCCCCCAGGTTTGCACCAGTAACGCCCGGACAAGGCAAGAGCATCATCTGGCATGGGGCAAAACTGGACGAAAAGGGTCAAAATGTGCCCAGATTTGGGTCAAAATTGGCTCCAAGAGCAAAAACCTGCCAATCTGGAAGGCAAAGTTTTGAAAAAGGCAAAAGTGTTCCCAGATTTGGGTCAAAATTGGCCCAACAAGCCAAAATGTGCCCGGATTTGGGACAAAATTTGACGCAAAGAGCCAACAAGTGCCACAATTTGGGTCAAAATATGACCAACGAGGCAACCAGTGCTCAGACTTGGGTCAAAATTTGCCCAAAGAGACAATCAGGACCCAGATTTGGGTCAAAATAGACCCAAAGAGCCAAAATCTGCTCATATCTCGGTCAAAATTGGCCCAAACTGCCAACCAGTGCCACAATTTAGACCAAAACAGGCCCAAAAAGTTCCAACCACCGCCCAGATTTGGGTCAAAATAGCCCCAAAGTGCCAACCAGGACCCAGATTTTGGTCAAAAGAGGCCCAAAGAGACAAAACATATCCATACTTGGGTTTAAAATTGGCCCAAAGTGCCAACCAGGGCCCAGATTTGGGTCAAAATTGGCCCAAAGAGCCAAAATGTGCTCATATCTAGGTCAAAATTGGCCCAAAGTGCCAACCAGGGATCACGTAAGTGTCAAAATAGGCCCAAAGTGCCAACCAGTGCCACAATTTAGACCAAAATAGGCCCAAAAAGTTCCAACCAGGACCCAGATTTTGGTGAAAATAGGCCCAAAGAGACAAAACATATCCATACCTGGGTTTAAAATTGGCCCAAAGTGCCAACCAGGGCCCAGATTTGGGTCAAAAATAGGCCCAAAGTGCCAACCAGGGATCAAATTACTGTCAAAATAGGCCCAAAATGCCAACCAGTGCCAGGATTCGGATCAGAATAGCCCAAAAAGTGCCAATCAGGGCCCAAATTTGAGTCAAAATAGGCTCAAAGAGCCAAAATACGCCCATATTTGGGTCAAAGTTGGCCCAAAGTGCCAAAATCTGCCCAGATTTGGGGCAAAGGAGGCCCCAAGAGCCAATCCATGTCCAGTATTGTCAAAAATTGGCCCCAAGAAACAACGAGTCCCCTGATTTTCGTCAAAATTGGACCAGTGGGCCCAAACATGCCGAAGTTTAAGGCAAAAGTGGGCAAAAAGGGTCCAAGTGTGCCCAGATCTGAGACCACACAAGACCCAAGAGCCAACCAGTGCCCAGGTTTGGGTCAAATGTCAACCAAAGGGGCAAAGCGTGACCAGGTTTGGGTCAAAACTGCCCAAGCAGCCAACGAGTGCAAAGATTTAAGGCAAATCTGGACCAAGAGGGTCAAAGTGGGACCAGATTTGGGACCAGACAGGTCACAAGAATCAACAAAGGGCCGGATTGGGGACAAAAGAGGTAAAACAGAGCAAAATATCCTGAGGTTTGCTGGAAAATTGACAATAAAGGGTAAAATATGCCCTCAATTTGCTGAAGAAGTGGTTGGGACAGGAAAAGCGTCGCCGGGCTCCGTCAGACGCGGCCAGAAAGGGGAAGAGGCACCCCCGGGGGATGGTCCCGCGGGAAAGACCCCCCCGGCCGCAGCGGGGCTGAGCCCCGGCACCTTTTTGGCACCGCCGGCACCACCGTGGGAGCAGCACCCCAACCATCACCCACGGTGACACAGAGCAGCACAAAATCCCCCCTGCCCCAGCGGCCACCGGCTGAGCTCGTCCCTCCCACGCCACAAAACGCCCCCAAAAAGAAAAACTCCCCCAGGTTTGCACCAGTAACGCCCGGACAAGGCAAGAGCATCCTCAGGTGTGGGGCAAAACTGGACGAAAAGGGTCAAAATGTGCCCAGATTTGGGACAAAATTGGCCCAACGAGACAAAATGTGCCTGGGTTTGGGTCAAAATTGACCCAAAATTGCAATCAGTGCCCAGACTTGCGTCAAAAGTTTCCTAAAGTGCCAACCAGGGCCCAGATTTGGGCCAAAATATTTCCAAAGTGCCAACCACGGCCCAGATTTGGGTCAAAATAGGCCCAAAGTACAACCCTGGGCCCAGATTTGGGCCAAAATAGGCCCCAAGAGACAAAACATGCCCAGATTTGGGGCAAAATAGGCCATAAGTGCCAAAATCTGCCCAGATCTAGGTCAAAATAGGCCCAAAGTGCCAACCAGTGCCACAATTTAGACCAAAACAGGCCCAAAAAGTTCCAACCACCGCCCAGATTTGGGTCAAAATAGGCCCAAAGTGCCAACTAGGGCTCAAATTTGGGTCAAAATAGGCCCAAAGTGCAAACCTGGGCACAGATTTGGGTCAAAATAGGCCGTAAGTGCCAAAATCTGACCAGATCTGGGCCAAAATAGGCCCCAAGAGACAACCAGTGCTTGGATCTGGGCCAAAATTGGACCAGTGTGCCAAATCATACCAAAGTTTAAGGCAAAATGGGTCAAAAAGGGTCCAAGTGTGCCCAGATCTGAGACCACACAAGACCCAAGAGCCAACCAGTGCCCAGGTTTGGGTCAAATGTCAACCAAAGGGGCAAAGTGTGACCAGGTTTGGGTCAAAACTGCCCAAGCAGCCAACGAGTGCAAAGATTTAAGGCAAATCTGGACCAAGAGGGTCAAAGTGGGACTAGATTTGGGACCAGACAGGTCACAAGTATTAGGAAAGTGCCGGACTGGGGTAAAAAATGCCCTCAATTTGCTGAAGAAGTGGTTGGGACAGGAAAAGCGTCGCCGGGCTCCGTGAGACGCGGCCAGAAAGGGGAAGAGGCACCCCCGGGGGATGGTCCCGCGGGAAAGACCCCCCCGGCCGCAGCGGGGCTGAGCCCCGGCACCTTTTTGGCACCGCCGGCACCACCGTGGGAGCAGCACCCCAACCATCACCAGCACCCACGGTGACACAGAGCAGCACAAAATCCCCCCTGCCCCAGCGGCCACCGGCTGAGCTCGTCCCTCCCACGCCACAAAACGCCCCCAAAAAGAAAAACTCCCCCAGGTTTGCACCAGTAACGCCCGGACAAGGCAAGAGCATCCTCAGGTGTGGGGCAAAACTGGACGAAAAGGGTCAAAATGTGCCCAGATTTGGGACAAAATTGGCTCCAAGAGCAAAAACTTGCCAATTTGGAAGGCAAAGTTTTGAAAAAGGCAAAAGTGTTCCCAGATTTGGGTCAAAATTGGCCCAACAAGCCAACACGTGCCCTGATATGGGTCAAAATATGACCTAGGAGGCAACCAGTGGTCAGACTTTGGTCAAAAGAGGCCCAAAGTGCCAACCAGGGCCCAGACTGGGGTCAAAATAGGCCCAAAGTTCAAAACCAGGGCCCAGATTGGGGTCAAAATAGGCCCAAAGTTCAAAACCAGGGCCCAGACTGGGGTCAAAATAGGCCCAAAGTTCAAAACCAGGGCCCAGATTGGGGTCAAAATAGGCCCAAAGTTCAAAACCAGGGCCCAGATTCAGGTCAAAATAGGCCCAACGAGCCAAAATGTGCCCAGATTTGGGTCAAAATAGGCCCAAGGTACCAACCAGGGCACAGATTTGGGACAAAATAGGCCCAAAGTGACAACCAGGACCCAGATTTGGGTCAAAATAGGCCCAATCTTCCATCCAGGGCCCAGATTTGGGTTAAAATAGGCCCAATGTTCCATCCAGGGCCCAGATTTGGGTCAAAATAGGCCCAAAGTGACAACCAGGACCCAGATTTGGGTCAATATAGGCCCAAAGAGACAAAACATGCCCAGATTTCAGTTTAAAATCGGCCCAAAGGACCTGCCAGGGATCAAATTAGTGTCAAAATAGACCCAAAGTGCCAAGCAGTGCCAGGATTCGGATCAAAATAGCCCAAAAAGTGCCAACCAGGGCCCAAATTTGAGTCAAAATAGGCTCAAAGAGCCAAAATATGCCCAGATTTGGGTCAAAGTTGGCCCAAAGTGCCAAAATCTGCCCAGATTTGGGGCAAAAGAGGCCCCAAGAGCCAATCCATGTCCAGTATTGTCAAAAATTGGCCCCAAGAGACAACGAGTGCCCTGATTTTCGTCAAAACTGCACCAGTGGGCCTAAACATGCCAAAGTTTAAGGCAAAAGTGGGCAAAAAGGGTCCAAGTGTGCCCAGATCTGAGACCACACAAGACCCAAGAGCCAACCAGTGCCCAGGTTTGGGTCAAATGTCAACCAAAGGGGCAAAGCGTGACCAGGTTTGGGTCAAAACTGCCCAAGCAGCCAACGAGTACAAAGATTTAAGGCAAATCTGGACCAAGAGGGTCAAAGTGGGACCAGATTTGGGACCAGACAGGTCACAAGAATCAACAAAGGGCCGGATTGGGGACAAAAGAGTCAAAACAGGGCAAAATACATCCTGAGGTTTGCTGGAAAATTGACAATAAAGGGTAAAATATGCCCTCAATTTGCTGAAGAAGTGGTTGGGACAGGAAAAGCGTCGCCGGGCTCCGTCAGACGCGGCCAGAAAGGGGAAGAGGCACCCCCGGGGGATGGTCCCACGGGAAAGACCCCCCCGGCCGCAGCGGGGCTGAGCCCCGGCACCTTTTTGGCACCGCCGGCACCACCGTGGGAGCAGCACCCCAACCATCACCATCACCCACGGTGACACAGAGCAGCACAAAATCCCCCCTGCCCCAGCGGCCACTGGCTGAGCTCGTCCCTCCCACGCCACAAAACGCCCCCAAAAAGAAAAACTCCCCCAGGTTTGCACCAGTAACGCCCGGACAAGGCAAGAGCACCCACAGGCGTGGGGCGAAACTGGACAAGAAGGGTCAAAATGTGCCCAGATTTGGGACAAAGTTGGCTCCAAGAGCAAAAACCTGCCAATCTGGAAGGCAAAGTTTTGAAAAAGGCAAAAGTGTTCCCAGATATGGGTCAAAATTGGCCCAACAAGCCAAAATGTGCCCGGATTTGGGACAAAATTGGGTCCAAAGAGCCAACACGTGCCCTGATTTGGGCCAAAATATGACCTAGGAGGCAACCAGTGCTCAGACTTTGGTCAAAAGAGGCCCAAAGTGCCAACCAGGGCCCAGACTGGGGTCAAAATAGGCCCAAAGTTCAAAACCAGGGCCCAGATTGGGGTCAAAATAGGCCCAACGAGCCAACACGTGCCCTGATTTGGGTCAAAATAGGCCCAAGGTACCAACCAGGGCCCAGATTTGGGACAAAATAGGCCCAAAGAGCCAACACGTTCCCTGATTTGGGTCAAAATAGGCCCAAGGTACCAACCAGGGCCCAGATTGGGGTCAAAATAGGCCCAAAGAGCCAACACGTTCCCTGATTTGGGTCAAAATAGGCCCAAAGTGCCAACCAGGGCCCAGACTGGGGTCAAAATAGGCCCAAAGTTCAAAACCAGGGCCCAGATTCAGGTCAAAATAGGCCCAAAGAGCCAACACGTGCCCTGATTTGGGTCAAAATAGGCCCAAGGTACCAACCAGGGCACAGATTTGGGACAAAATTGGCCCAATCTTCCATCCAGGGCCCAGATTTGGGTCAAAATAGGCCCAAAGTGCCAACGAGGGCCCAGATTTGGGTCAAAATAGGCTCAAAGAGCCAAAATGTGCCCAGATTTGGGTCAATATAGGCCCAAAGTGCCAACCAGGGCACAGATTGGGACAAAATAGTCTCAGAGTTCCAATCAGGGCCCAGCTTTGGGTCAAAATAGCCTGAAAATTGCCAACCAGGGCCCAGATTTGGGTCAAAATAGGCCCAAACTGCCAACCGGGGCCCAGATTTAGGCCAATATTAGCAACAAATATCTAACTAGGGCTCAAATTAGTGTCAAATTACGCCCAGCGTGCAAACCAGGACACAGATTTGGGTCAAAAGAGGCCCAAAGAGACAAAACATATCCATATTTGGGTTTAAAATTGGCCCAAAGTGCCAAAATGTGCCCAGATTTGGGCCAAAAATAGGCCCAAAGTGCCAAGCAGTGCCACAATTTAGATCAAGATAGTCCAAAAGGTGCAAAACCTGGACCCAGATTTGGGTCAAAATAGGCCCCAAGAGGCAAAATATACCTAGATTTGGGTCAAAGTTGGCCCAAAGTGCCAAAATCTGCCCAGATTTGGGGCAGAAGAGGCCCCAAGAGCCAACCCGTGTCCAGTTTTGTCATGAATTGGCCCCAAGAGACAACGAGTGCCCTGATTTGTGTCAAAACTGCAGCAGTGGGCCCAAACATGCCAAAGTTTAAGGCAAAACTGGCCAAAAAAGGTCCAAGTGTGCCCAGATCTGAGACCACACAAGACCCAAGAGCCAACCAGTGCCCGGGTTTGGGTCAAATGTCAACCAAAGGGGCAAAGTGCGACCAGGTTTGGGTCAAAACTGCCCAAGCAGCCAACGAGTGCAAAGATTTAAGGCAAATCTGGACCAAGAGGGTCAAAGTGGGACCAGATTTGGGACCAGACAGGTCACAAGAATCAACAAAGGGCCGGATTGGGGACAAAAGAGGCAAAACAGAGCAAAATATCCTGAGGTTTGCTGGAAAATTGACAATAAAGGGTAAAAAATGCCCTCAATTTGCTGAAGAAGTGGTTGGGACAGGAAAAGCGTCGCCGGGCTCCGTCAGACGCGGCCAGAAAGGGGAAGAGGCACCCCCGGGGGATGGTCCCACGGGAAAGACCCCCCCGGCCGCAGCGGGGCTGAGCCCCGGCACCTTTTTGGCACCGCTGGCACCACCGTGGGAGCAGGATACCAACCAGCACCAGCACCCACGGTGACACAGGGCAGCACAAAATCCCCCCTGCCCCAGCGGCCACCGGCTGAGCTCGTCCCTCCCACGCCACAAAACGCCCCCAAAAAGAAAAACTCCCCCAGGTTTGCACCAGTAATGCCCAGACAAGGCAAGAGCATCCTCAGGTGTGGGGCAAAACTGGACGAAAAGGGTCAAAATGTGCCCAGATTTGGGTCAAAGTTGGCTCCAAGAGCAAAAACCTGCCAATCTGGAAGGCAAAGTTTTGAAAAAGGCAAAAGTGTTCCCAGATTTGGGTCAAAATTGGCCCAACAAGCCAACACGTGCCCTGATACGGGTCAAAATATGACCTAGGAGGCAACCAGTGCTCAGACTTTGGTCAAAAGAGGCCCAAAGTGCCAACCAGGGCCCAGACTGGGGTCAAAATAGGCCCAAAGTTCAAAACCAGGGCCCAGATTCAGGTCAAAATAGGCCCAAAGTTCAAAACCAGGGCCCAGATTCAGGTCAAAATAGGCCCAACGAGCCAAAATGTGCCCAGATTTGGGTCAAAATAGGCCCAAGGTACCAACCAGGGCACAGATTTGGGTCAAAATAGGCCCAAAGTGACAACCAGGACCCAGATTTGGGTCAATATAGGCCCAAAGAGACAAAACATGCCCAGATTTCAGTTTAAAATTGGCCCAAAGGACCTACCAGGGATCAAATTAGTGTCAAAATAGGCCCAAAGTGCCAAGCAGTGCCAGGATTCGGATCAAAATAGCCCAAAAAGTGCCAACCAGGGCCCAAATTTGAGTCAAAATAGGCTCAAAGAGCCAAAATATGCCCAGATTTGGGTCAAAGTTGGCCCAAAGTGCCAAAATCTGCCCAGATTTGGGGCAAAAGAGGCCCCAAGAGCCAATCCATGTCCAGTATTGTCAAAAATTGGCCCCAAGAGACAACGAGTGCCCTGATTTTCGTCAAAACTGCAGCAGTGGGCCTAAACATGCCAAAGTTTAAGGCAAAAGTGGGCAAAAAGGGTCCAAGTGTGCCCAGATCTGAGACCACACAAGACCCAAGAGCCAACCAGTGCCCAGGTTTGGGTCAAATGTCAACCAAAGGGGCAAAGCGTGACCAGGTTTGGGTCAAAACTGCCCAAGCAGCCAACGAGTACAAAGATTTAAGGCAAATCTGGACCAAGAGGGTCAAAGTGGGACCAGATTTGGGACCAGACAGGTCACAAGAATCAACAAAGGGCCGGATTGGGGACAAAAGAGTCAAAACAGGGCAAAATATCCTGAGGTTTGCTGGAAAATTGACAATAAAGGGTAAAATATGCCCTCAATTTGCTGAAGAAGTGGTTGGGACAGGAAAAGCGTCGCCGGGCTCCGTCAGACGCGGCCAGAAAGGGGAAGAGGCACCCCCGGGGGATGGTCCCGCGGGAAAGACCCCCCCGGCCGCAGCGGGGCTGAGCCCCGCCACCTTTTTGGCACCGCCGGCACCACCGTGGGAGCAGCACCCCAACCATCACCCACGGTGACACAGAGCAGCACAAAATCCCCCCTGCCCCAGCGGCCACCGGCTGAGCTCGTCCCTCCCACGCCACAAAACGCCCCCAAAAAGAAAAACTCCCCCAGGTTTGCACCAGAAACGCCCAGACAAGGCAAGAGCATCCTCAGGTGTGGGGCAAAGCTGGACATGAAGGGTCAAAATGTGCCCAGATTTGGGACAAAATTGGCTCCAAGAGCAAAAACCTGCCAATCTGGAAGGCAAAGTTTTGAAAAAGGCAAAAGTGTTCCCAGATATGGGTCAAAATTGGCCCAACAAGCCAAAATGTGCCCGGATTTGGGACAAAATTTGACGCAAAGAGCCAACAAGTGCCACAATTTGGGTCAAAATATGACCTAGGAGGCAACCAGTGCTCAGACTTTGGCCAAAATTTGCCCAAAGAGCCAAAATGTGCCCCGGTTTGGGTCAACATAGACCCAAAGTGCCAACCAGGGCCCAGATTTGGTTCATAATAGGCCCAAAGTGTCAATCAGGGCCCAGATTTGGGTCAAACTATTCCCAGAGTGCCAACCAGGACCAAGATTTGGTTTAAAATAGTCCCTAAATGTCGATCGGAGCCCAGATTTGGGTCAAAGTACTCTGAAAATGCCAACCAGGGCCCCGGTTTAGGTCAAAATCGGCATAAAGTTCTAACCAGGGCTCAAATTAGTGTCAAAATAGGCCCAAAGTACAACCCTGGGCCCAGATTTGGGCCAAAATAGGCCCAAAGTGCCAACTAGGGCTCAAATTTGGGTCAAAATAGGCCCAAAGTGCAAACCTGGGCCAAGATTTGGGACAAAATAGGCCACAAGAGACAAAACATGCCCAGATTTGGGTCAAAATAGGCCATAAGTGCCAAAATCTGCCCAGATCTAGGTCAAAATAGGCCCCAAGTGCCAACCAGTGCCACAATTTAGACCAAAATAGGCCCAAAAAGTTCCAACCACGGCCCAGATTTGGGTCAAAATAGTCCCAGAGTGCCAACCAGGACCAGATTTGGGTCAAATAGACCCCAAGTGCCAACCAGGGCCCAGATTTGGGTCAAAATAGGCACAAAGTTTTACAAGGGCTTAAATTATTGTCAAAATAGGCCCAAAGTGCAAACCTGGGCCCAGATTTGGGCCAAAATCGGCCCCAAGAGACAACCAGTGCTTGGATCTGGGCCAAAATTGGACCAGTGTGCCAAATCATACCAAAGTTTAAGGCAAAACTGGCCAAATACTGTCCAAGTGTGCCCAGATCTGAGACCACACAAGACCCAAGAGCCAACCAGTGCCCAGGTTTGGGTCAAATGTCAACCAAAGGGGCAAAGTGCGACCAGGTTTGGGTCAAAACTGCCCAAGCAGCCAGCGAGTGGCAAGAGTTCAGCCAATCTGGACCAAGAGGGTCAACGTGGGACCACATCTGGGTCAGTACTGGCCCAAGTGTGACCAGATTTGGGTCAGTACTGGCCCAGCGTCCCCTGGGGAAGTTTCTCAGGGGGTTTGGGCTCCACGGGCACTTGGGTTCAGCACGAGTGTGTGGGTGCTGTGCAAGGGTGCTTGGGTGACGTGTAAGGCTGCTTGGGTGCTGTGCACCACCTCCAGGATCGGTGCCAGGGCACTTGGATGCCCTGTGAAGGTGCTTTGCAAGATTCCAGGCTCTTGGGTGCCGTGTGAAGGCTCTGGGCGCCGCGCAACGCGTGGCACCAAGGTCTGGAGTGCTGCCAGGCATCGCATCGCCGCCCGCCAGCTCCCATGGGTGATGACCGCAGTCACCCCCGGCATCGCAGTCAACGCTCTCAGTGCAGTCAACCGAGTCCATGTGGTCAATGCCGTCAACATCGTCAACCCAGTCAATGCCGTCAACCGAGTCAACTGCGTGCAGTCAGCTGAGTCAACGCTGTCAACGCAGTCGACGCAGTCAAGTGAGGCGATGCGGTCAACCCAGTCAACGGTGTCAACGCTGACAACGCAGTCAACCGAGTCAACGCAGTCAACGCGTCAACCAAGTCAATGCGGTCAACCGAGTCAACGCAGTCAACGCAGTCAACCGAGTCAATGCGGTCAACCGAGTCAATGCGGTCAACGTAGTCAATGCAGTCAACCGAGTCAACGCAGTCAACGCAGTCAACGTAGTCAACGCGGTCAACCGAGTCAACGCAGTCAACCAACTCAATGCGGTCAACCGAGTCAACGCAGTCAACGCAGTCAACCGAGTCAACGCAGTCAACCGAGTCAACGCAGTCAACCGAGTCAACGCGGTCAACCAACTCAATGCGGTCAACCAAGTCAACGCAGTCAACCGAGTCAACGCAGTCAACCGAGTCAACGCAGTCAACCAAGTCAACGCGGTCAACCAAGTCAACGCGGTCAACCGAGTCAACGCAGTCAACCAAGTCAACCAAGTCAACGCAGTCAACCGAGTCAACGCGGTCAACCGAGTCAACGCAGTCAACCAACTCAACGCGGTCAACCGAGTCAATGTGGTCAACGCAGTCAACGCAGCCAGTGCAGCCAGCGCAGCCAGCGCGGGGTTTTTTCCTGCCTGCTCATGGGTGCGGTGCCACCGTGAGCAGCTTTGGCGCAGTAGTAGGTGGCCGTGTCGCCGTCCCTGAGGCTGCTCATCTGCAGCGTGACCGTGCTCTGGCCGTTGTCCCTGGAGATGGTGAAGCGCCCCTTGACCGACGGCGCGTACTCGGTGTAGCCACCATCGCTGTAAATACTCGCGATGAACTCGAGCCCCTTCCCGGGCGCCTGCCGCACCCATCCCATGGTGACGCTGCCGAAGGCGAAGCCGGAGCCCTTGCAGACGAGGCGCAGGGACCCCCCGGGGGTCTGGAGACCCCCCCCGGACTCCACCAGCTGCACGGCCGCCCGCAGCCCTGGGGAAGGAAGAAGGGCAGGGTTGAGTCTCCCGCTCCCGGCGTGGCGCCCGCCCCTCCCCCACCCCCACCACCCCCGTCTCCGCGCCCGGGGAGCGGGTCAGGGCGTCCTACCTGGGAGGGCGGCCAGGAGGAGGAGGAGGCTGGTGGCCACGGGGACGCCCATGGTGAGGAGAAGCTGGGGGAGGTCGGGATGTGCCACCATGGGGGGCTCGGCGGCTCTTAAAGGCGCTGGGGGACGGTGATTTGCATGGGGGGGGGGCCCCTCCCCCCGGGTTTTAATTGCAAATCTCAAGCCGGGCCCTCGTTAACCATCATTAACCATCGGGGGGGTGATTTCTTTAATTACAAGCTCCGCCGGGCGCTCGTTAAGCCGTGGCGGGTCGGTTTCCTTAATTGCGAGCTCCGCTACGCGCCCGCCGCAGCCGTTGGCACCCAACCGCTTGATTTAATTAAACGCCATTAACGCCTCTGGATGTCTTTAATTATTTAATTGCGACGCTTACGGCTAATTATTTAATTGCCGTGCCCCCAGGGAATGAATCACTTGTTTATGGTTAATTATTTAATTGCAGTGTCTCTAGGGAATTAATTACCTGTTTATGATTAATTCTTTAATTGCCGTGCCCCTAGGGAATTAATCACCTGTTTGTGGTTAATTATTTAATTGCCGTGCCCCCAGGGAATTAATCACCTGTTTGTGATTAATTATTTAATTGCCGTGCCTCCAGGGAATTAATCACTTGTTTATGATTAATTCTTTAATTGTCAGGCCTCTAGGGAGTTTAATCGCAGGTGTGCCATTAATTATTTAATTGCGATGCCTCTAGGGAATTAATCGCTTGTTTACGGGGAATTATTTAATTGAGATGCCTCTATGGAAATAATTACTTGTTTATGCTTAATTATTTAATTGCAATGCCTTTAGGGAATTAATCACCTGTTTGTGATTGATTATTTAATTGCAGTGCCTCCAGGGAATTAATTACTTGTTTGTGATTAATTACTTAATTGCAGTGCCTCCAGGGAATTAATCACTTGTTTGTGATTAATTATTTAATTGCAGTGCCTCCAGGGAATTAATCACTTGTTTGTGATTAGTTATTTAATTGCAGTGCCTCTAGAGAATTAATTACTTGTTTATGATTAATTCTTTAATTGCAATGCCTCTAGGGAATTAATCACCTGTTTGTGATTAATTATTTAATTGCCGTGCCTCTAGGGAATTAATCACTTGTTTATGGTTAATTATTTAATTGAGATCCCTCTAGGGAATTAATTACTTGTTTATGATTAATTCTTTAATTGTCAGGCCTCTAGGCAATTTAATCGCAGATGCACAATTAATTCTTTAATTGCCGTGCCTCTAGGGAATTAATCACTTGTTTATGATTAATTCTTTAATTGAGATGCCTCTAGGGAATTAATCACTTGTTTACTATTAATTATTTCATTGTGATGCCTCCAGGCAATTAATCACTTGTTTAAGGTTAATTATTTAATTGCAGTGCCTCTAGGGAATTAATCACTTGTTTGTGGTTAATTATTTAATTGCAATGTCTCTAGGGAATTAATTACTCGTTTATGATTAATTCTTTAATTGCAACACCTCTAGGAAATTTAATCGCAGATGTACCAGTAATTATTTAATTGAGATGTCTCTAATGAATTAATCACTTGTTTATGATTAATTCTTTAATTGTCAGGCCTCTAGGCAATTTAATCGCAGATGCACAATTAATTATTTAATTGCCGTGCCTCTAGGGAATTAATCACTTGTTTATGATTAATTCTTTAATTGTCAGGCCTCAAGGGAATTTAATCACAGGTGTACCATTAATTATTTAATTGAGATGCCTCTATGGAATTAATTACTTGTTTATGCTTAATTATTTAATTGCAGTGCCTCTAGGTTATTAATCACTTGTTTATGGCAAATGATTTAATTGCAGTGGCTCTAGGGAATTAATTGCAGATGTACCAGTAATTATTTAATTGCAATGCCTCCAGGGAATTAATCACTTGTTTATGATTAATTATTTAATTGAGATGCCTCTAGGGAATTAATAACTGGTTTATGGTTAATTATTTAATTGCAGTGCCTCTAGGTTATTAATCACTTGTTTATGGCAAATTATTTAATTGCAGTGCCTCTAGGGAATTAATTGCAGATGTACCAGTAATTATTTAATTGATGCCTCCAGGGAATTAATCGCTTGTTTACTATTAATTATTTCATTGTGATGCCTCCAGGCAATTAATCACTTGTTTATGGCCAATTATTTAATTGCCGTGCTTCTAGGATTTAATCACTTGTTTATGATTAATTCTTTAATTGCCGTGCCTCTAGGGAATTAATCACTTGTTTGTGATTAATTCTTTAATTGCCGTGCCTCTAGGGAATTAATCACAGGTGTATTATTATTTATTTTATTGTGATGCCTCTAGGGAATTAATCACGGATGTACCATTAATTATTTAATTGCCCTGCCTCTAGGCAATTAATCACTTGTTTATGATTAATTATTTAATTGCCATGCCTCTAGGGAATTAATCACTTGTTTATGGGTAATTATTTAATTGAGATGCCTCTAGGGAATTAATTGCAGATGAACCATTAATTATTTAATTGCAGTGCCTCTAGGGAATTAATCACTTGTTTATGGCAAATTATTTAATTGCCATGCCTCTAGGGAATTAATCGCAGGTGTACCATTAATTATTTAATTGCAGCTCCTCTAGGGAATTAATCACTTGTTTATGATTAATTCTTTAATTGCCATGCCTCTAGGGAATTAACCGCAGGTGTGCCATTAATTATTTAATTGCGACGCCTCTAGGGAATTAATTGCTGCTGCGCGTCGAATTTGTTCATTGCGCCCTCTGCAGCGCGCCCTCATGATTTATTGACGGCCAATTAATTAATTGCAAGCTCTGCAGAGCCCTGATTAATTATTTACGCTGGATTCTTTAATTGCAAGCTCTGCAGATCCCTGATCACTCATTTGCACTGAATTAATTAATTGCAACCTCTGCAGATCCTTGATCACTCGCTTTACAACGAATTAATTAATTGCAAGCTCTGCATTGCCCTGATTAATTATGTACACTGAATTAATTATTTGCAACCTCTGTAGATCCCTGATCACTTCTTTACACCCAATTAATTAGTTGCAAGCTCCGCAGAGGTCTGATCACTCGTTAACGCCAAATTAATTAATTGCGAGCTCTGCAGACCCTCGATCACTTGCTTTACAACGCATTAATTAATCGCAACCTTTGCAGATCCCTGATTAATTATTTACACTGAATTAATTAAACGCAGTCCCTGCAGATCCCTGATCATTTTAATTGCGCTGAGTTAATTAATCGCAAGCTCTGCAGTGCCTTGATTAATTATTTCGGCTGAATTAATTAACTGCAAGCCCGGCAGATCCCTGGTTAATTATTTACACTGAATTCTTTAATTGCGAGCTCTGCAGCCCGTATTAATTATTCACACTGGATTAATTAATCGCAAGCTCTCTCAGGCGCTGATCGCTGCGGGCTTAATTACTT
The DNA here is from genome assembly GCF_015220075.1 of Falco rusticolus. Classification (NCBI taxonomy): domain Eukaryota; kingdom Metazoa; phylum Chordata; class Aves; order Falconiformes; family Falconidae; genus Falco; species Falco rusticolus. The sequence goes on along the minus strand of NW_023618241.1, from coordinate 39,254 downwards.
AATTACCCCCCCCGATGACGTCATCAGCATTGTTCTGGGGTGGGAGCCAGGAAATGGGGGAGGGGTGGCTCTCCCGCCCCTCCCCCACCGCCGCCACCCCCCTCCCCCCCGCCCTGGCGCCAGGAGTTTGGGGGGAAATGCTGGGATTTGGGGAAAAACGCTGGGATTTGGGGATGCAGGGCAGGGATGCGTGGGCTCAGGGCAAGGATTTGGGGGAAAATAATGGGATTTGGGGAAAAACGCTGGGATTTGGGGATGCAGGGCAGGGATGCGTGGGCTCAGGGCAAGGATTTGGGGGAAAATAATGGGATTTGGGGAAAATACTGGGATTTGGGGATGCAGGGCAGGGATGCGTGGGCTCAGGGCAAGGATTTGGGGGAAAATAATGGGATTTGGGGAAAAACGCTGGGATTTGGGGATGCAGGGCAGGGATGTGTGGTCTCAGGGCAAGGATTTGGGGGAAAATAATGGGATTTGGGGAAAAACACTGGGATTTTGGGATGCAGGGCAGGGATGCCTGGGCTCAGGGCAAGGATTTGGGGGAAAATAATGGGATTTGGGGAAAAACGCTGGGATTTGGGGATGCAGGGCAGGGATGCGTGGGCTCAGGGCAAGGATTTGGGGGAAAATAATGGGATTTGGGGAAAATACTGGGATTTTGGGGTGCTGGGAAAGGATGTGTGCGCTCAGGGCAAGGATTTGGGGGAAAATAATGGGATTTGGGGAAAATACTGGGATTTGGGGATGCAGGGCAGGGATGCCTGTGCTCAGGGCAAGGATTTGGGGGGAAATAATGGGATTTGCGTAAAATACTGGAATTTTGGGATGCTGGGAAAGGATCGTGATGGTTCAGGGCAAGGATTTGGGGGAAGATGCTGGGATTTTTGGAAAATACGGGGATTTGGGGGAAAACGATGGGATTTTGGGATGCAGGGCAGGGATGCCTGGGCTCAGGGCAAGGATTTGGGGGAAAATACCGGGATTTTGGGCAAATACTGTGCTCAGCGCAAGGATTTGGGGGAAAATACGGGGATTTTGGGATGCAGGGCAGGGATGCCTGGGCTCAGGGCAAGGATTTGAGGGAAGACACTGGGATTTTGGGAAAATACTGGGCTCAGGGCAAGGATTTGGGGGAAAATAATGGGATTTGGGGAAAACACTGGGATTTTGGAATGCTGGGAAAGGATGTTTGCGCTCAGGGCAAGGATTTGGGGGATAATACTGGGATTTTGGGAAAAAACTGGGATTTTGGGATGCAGGGCAGGGATGCCTGTGCTCAGGGCAAGGATTTGGGGGGAAATAATGGGATTTGCGTAAAATACTGGAATTTTGGGATGCTGGGAAAGGATGTTGATGGTCAGGGCAAGGATTTGGGGGAAGATGCTAGGATTTTGGGAAAAGATGGGGATTTGGGGGAAAACGATGGGATTTTGGGATGCAGGGCAGGGATGCCTGGGCTCAGGGCAAGGATTTGGGGGAAAATAATGGGATTTTGGGCAAATACTGGGATTTGGGGATGCAGGGCAGGGATACCTGTGCTCAGGGCAAGGATTTGGGGGAAGATGCTGGTATTTTGGGAAAATACGGGGATTTTGGGGTGCCTGGGCCAAGATGCCTGGGCTCAGTGCACGATTTGGGGGAAAATGCTGGGATTTTAGGATGCAGGCAGGGATGCCTGGGCTCAGTGCACGATTTGGGGGAAGACACTGGGATTTTGGGCAAATACCGTGCTCAGCGCAAGGATTTGGGGGAAAATACGGGGAATTTGGGGTGCCTGGCCCCGGTGCAAAGGTGCCTGCAGCCCATGGTGGATGCCGGAGCTGCCGGACCTGCATCCAGACGGCCTTGCTGAAATGTCACAAGGGAATAATTTGGGCGAAAACCTGCAGAATTTGGGATCTACAAAACACCTTGTGCTTGGTGCAACGCTCCCGGGTCGCTGGGAGAGGCGGCTCCTGGTGCCAGGGCATGGGGGAGGTGCTGGGACGCGGCAACAGGGTTGGTACCACCAGCAGCACCATCACGTTTGGCGCAGCAGTAGGTGGCCGTGTCGTCGTCCCTGAGGCTGCTCATCTGCAGCGTGACCGTGCTCTGGCCGCTGTCCCTGGAGATGGTGAAGCGCCCCTTGACCGACGGCGCGTACCTGGTGCCACCATTATTCCAAATACTCGCGACGTACTCGAGCCCCTTCCCGGGCGCCTGCCGCACCCACTCCATGCCGAAGCTGCCGAAGGCGAAGCCGGAGCCCTTGCAGACGAGGCGCAGGGACCCCCCGGGGGTCTGGAGACCCCCCCCCAGACTCCACCAGCTGTAGACCCTCACCCAGAACATTCCACCAAGCCCAGACCCTGCTGAGGCCTCCAGAGTCACCGTCCACAGCTCCGGAATGTTCTGGGTGCGGCAGGCGCCCGGGAAGGGGCTCGTCGCGAGTATCACCGACAGTGGTGGTTGGAGCAGCTACGCGCCGTCGGTCAAGGGGCGCTTCACCGTCTCCAGGGACAGCGGCCAGAGCACGGTCACGCTGCAGATGAGCAGCCTCAGGGACGACGACACGGCCACCTACTACTGCGCCAAAGAAGGTGGTGCTGGTGGTGGTTGGGGCACGTTGGTTCCAAAGGAACGAGTTTTGGGGCGAAAACCCGGACCCTTGGGCGAAGCCTGGAGCTGTGGGACACAACCAGTTGGGACCTGGGGCAGAGGTGGAGGCTGGGCGCAACGAGTCACCGTCTGGGGCCAGAGCGAGTGAGGTTTGGGGCAGGAATGGGTGAGGCTGGATGGGGACGTGTGAGACGTGGTGCGCGTGGTCACGTTTGGGGTAAACTGCTGAGGTTTGGGGCTGGTGGTCAGTGGTTGGTGGAAATGGTCAAGGCTTGGTGGAGAAGGTGAAGCTTTGGGGCAACTAGTTGAGTTGCGGGCCCAATGGCCAAGGTTTGGGGACAATGGCCAAGGTTTGGGGCATGTGGCCAAATTTTGGTGGAGGTCTGACCCGCTCCCCGGGCACGGAGACAGGGGTGGTGGGGGTGGGGGCGGGGCGGGCGCCACGCCGGGAGCGGGAGACTCAACCCTGCCCTTCTTCCTTCCCCAGGGCTGCGGGCGGCCGTGCAGCTGGTGGAGTCCGGGGGGGGTCTCCAGACCCCCGGGGGGTCCCTGCGCCTCGTCTGCAAGGGCTCCGGCTTCGCCTTCGGCAGCTTCGGCATGGAGTGGGTGCGGCAGGCGCCCGGGAAGGGGCTCGAGTACGTCGCGGGTATTAGCAGCAGTGGTCGCCACACCTACTACGCGCCGTCGGTCAAGGGGCGCTTCACCATCTCCAGGGACAGCGGCCAGAGCACGGTCACGCTGCAGATGAGCAGCCTCTGGGACGACGACACGGCCACCTACTGCTGCGCCAGAGGCGCTGACGATGATGCTGATGGTATCGTCCCGCCGGACCCCAGCCCGGGCCCCCCAGTTTGGTACCCCCAGGTCCTTGGCCCAACCTCAACCGTGGGCCCCAAAGCTTGGCCTGATCCACCAAACCTTGGTCATGTCCACCAACCCTTCAACTTTGGTCCAAAAACTCAACCAGTTGTCCCGAACCTTGACCATTTCCACCCAACCGCACCTGGTTGTGCCCCAAAGCTTGGCCTTCTCCACCAAACCCTGACCACGTCCACCAAACATTGACCGTTGGTCCCAAAACTCAACCATTTGCCGTGAAACTTGACCATTTCCACCCAAGCTCATCTGATTTTGACCCAAACCTTGACCTTCTCCACCAAGCCTTGACCATTTCCACCAACCACTGACCACCAGCCCCAAACCTCAGCAGTTTACCCCAAACGTGACCACGCGCACCACGTCTCACACGTCCCCATCCAGCCTCACCCATTCCTGCCCCAAACCTCACTCGCTCTGGCCCCAGACGGTGACTCGTTGCGCCCAGCCTCCACCTCTGCCCCAGGTCCCAACTGGTTGTGTCCCACGTCCCCAGGCTTCGCCCAAGGGTCCGGGTTTTTGCCCCAAAACTCATTCCTTTGGAACCAACGTGCCCCAACCACCACCAGCACCACCTTCTTTGGCGCAGTAGTAGGTGGCCGTGTCGTCGTCCCTGAGGCTGCTCATCTGCAGCGTGACCGTGCTCTGGCCGTTGTCCCTGGAGATGGTGAAGCGCCCCTTGACCGACGGCGCGTACTCGGTGTAGCCACCATCGCTGCTAATCCTCGCGACGAACTCGAGCCCCTTCCCGGGCGCCTGCCGCACCCAGATCATGCCGACGCTGCCGAAGGCGAAGCCGGAGCCCTTGCAGACGAGCTGTAGGCCCTCACCCAGAACATTCCACCAAGCCCAGACCCCGGTGAGGGCTCAGGTGTCACCTTCAGCAGCCACGGAATGTTCTGGGTGCGGCAGGCGCCCGGGAAGGGGCTCGAGTTCGTCGCGGGTATTTACAGCAGTGGTGGCACCACCAGGTACGCGCCGTCGGTCAAGGGGCGCTTCACCATCTCCAGGGACAGCGGCCAGAGCACGGTCACGCTGCAGATGAGCAGCCTCAGGGACGACGACACGGCCACCTACTGCTGCGCCAAAGATGCTTATGGTGGTGGTGGCCGTGACGGCGGCGCGGAGCCCCGACCCCCCTACGCCGCGTCCCCGAACCTGCCCCAACCTCCTGCACCCGGCCCCGACCCTCGGGCCAAGGCGCCGCCTCTTGGCCCCAACCTCGACCGCTGGCCGCAAAGCTGGGCCTGATCCACCAAACCTTGGCCATGGCCACCGACCTCAACCGTTGCCCCAAACCTCGGCCACTGGCCCCAAACGCCAACTGTTTCCCGTGAGCCGTGACCGTCTCCACCAGTCCTTGGCCATTGCGTCCAAGCCTCAACCGCCGGCCCCAAACCTCGGCCATTTCCTCTGGACCACATCTAGTTTGGCCCCAACGCTTGGCATTCTCCACCCAACCTTGACCCAGTCCAACAAAACCTTGGCCACTGGTCCCACAGCTCCACCAGTTGCCCCGAACCTTGACCATTTGCCCGTAACCTTGCCAATTTGCCCAAAACCTTGATGATTTACCCCAAATCTCAACCGTTTGAGCCAAACCTTGACCATTTGCCCCGAACGTTGACCATGTCCACCAAACTTTGACCGTTTGCCCAAAACCTTAACCATTTACCCAAAATCTTGACCATTTACCCCAAACCTCACCAGTTTCCCTCAAATCTTGACCATTTGCCCCATACCTTGATGGTTTGCCCCAAACCTTGACCATCTGCCCAAAAATCTTGACCATTTCCACCAAACTGTGACTATTTGCCCAAAACCTTGAGCATTTGCCCCCAATCTCGACCATTTCCACCAAATCTCGACCATTTGCCCCAAAACTTGCCCATTTGCCCAAAACCTTGATGATTTGCCCCAAATCTCAACCATTTGCCCCAAATCTCGACCATCTACCCCAAACCTCAACTCTTTCCCTCAACCTTGACCATTTGCCCCAAATCTCGACCGTTTGCCCATAACTTGCCCTTTTGCCCAAAACCTTGATGATTTGCCCCAAACCTTGACCATTTGCTCTACATCTCGACCATTTGCCCCAAACCTTGACCGTACGCCCAAAACATTGACCATTTGCCCCAAATCTCGACCGTCTGCCCCAAAACCTTGACCATTTACCCCAAACCTCAGCTGTTCCCCTCAAACCTTGCCCGTTTGCCCAAAACCTTGACGATTTGCCCCAAACCTCGCCCATTTGCCCCCAGCCTTGCCCATTTGCCCAAAACCTTGACGATTTGCCCCAAACCTCACCCGCTGGCCCCCAGCCTTGCCCGTTTCCCCCCACCCGCACCTGCTTTTGCCCCAGACCGTGACCATTCCCCCCTCCCAGCACCGTCCCCGTGCCCTGAGCCTGGATCCCCGCCGGGCACCCAGCCCCCGCCCTCGTGCGCTTCATGATTAACCTTAATTAAGAGGGGACGGGGGAAGGGGGTGCCATTTAATTATTAGCCCTAATACACGTAATTAGTGGCTCGAACGAGCTAATTATGGGCTGTAATTTTGAGCGCCGGGGACTGAATTCGGTTTATAGCCCCGGAACGCTTAATTATTAGCAACAATAGAGTTAATTTTTTTTTTAGCGCTAATTAAAAGGAGCAGGGTGATAGATTTAATTGTGCGCTGACATCCAGGTGCCGGGGGGGGGGGGGGGGAGGGTCGGACCCGGCGGCCACGCCCCCCCGCCGGGGGGTTCGGGACCACCCCTGGGTATTTTGGGCGCCGGCAGCTGCGCGGGGGGGCTGGGCACCGGGGGGTGGGGGAGGGGAGCGGGGGAGGGGGGGCGGCGGCGGCGGCACCTGCGCGCCCGAAATACCCCGCGGGGTGACGGGAGCAGCGGGTCGCGCCGCGCGGGGGGGGGGGGTGGGGGGGGTGTTTTTTATGGATTTTATTCATTTCACCCATTTTCAGCGTTTACAGGTTGCGATGTTTCCCGTTATGATTTTCGGTGATTATTTGCGATTATCATTTTTCATTGTTGCTTACATTTTCGATAATTATTTTCTGTTTCATTTTCTATTCTTATCTTCTTATTTTCCATTCTTATTTTCCATTCTTATTTTCCATTCTTTTCTTTATCACCATTTTTTATTATTTTATTTTATTTAGCACCCTCTATTCTTATTTTCCATTCTTAATTTCTTTCCTATCACTATTTTTTATCACATTATTTTATTTAGCATCTTCTGTTCTCATTTCCCGTTATTATTTTCTTTTCTATCACCGTTTTTGATTATTTTATTTTATTTTATTTAGCATCTTCTATTCTTATTTTCCATTCTTTTCTTTCTTAACACCATTTTTTATTATTTTACTTTATTTACTAACTTCTATTTTTATTTTCCATTCTTATTTTCTTTTCCATCACTATTTTTTGTCATATTATTTTATTTTATTTACTATCTCCTATTCTCATTTCCTGTTATTTTTTTTCTATCACCGTTTTTTATTATTTTATTTTATTTAGTATCTTCTATTCTCATTTCCCATTCTTATTACCTTTTCTATCACCATTTTTTATTATAGTATTTTATTTAGTACCTTCTCTTCTTATTTTCCATTATTTTATTTTCTATCATCATTTTTTCTTATTTTATTTAGTACCTTCTATTCTTATTTTCCATTATTATTTTCCTTTCTACCACCATTTTTATTACATTCTATTATTTAGTACCTTCTATTCCTGTTTTCCGTTCTTATTTTCTGTTCTATCGCTATTTTTTATTTATTTTATTTTAATTTATTTTGTTCCGTTTAGTACTTAACCTTTATTATTATTTTATGGGGAACACTCGCAGTTTCGTTGCAACTTTCAGTGTCTCGTTAGAAATGTGGGATGGGGGTGGCGGAGAGGAAGAGGAGGGAGAAGGAGAAGAAGGAGAAGGAGCAGGAGAAGGAGGAGAAGGAGCAGGAGAAGAAAAGGAGGAAGAAGAAGAAGAAGGAGAAGGAGAAAAAGAAGAAGAAGGAGAAGAAGACCAAGAAGAAGAAGAAGACGACCAAGAAGGAGAAGACATGAGTGCTTCCACCACCACCCCTTTCGTTTGGGGCCAAAGCGACTGATGGTTTGGGGCCAACGGTCGGGGCTCGGCGCCGGAGTTGGGGCAACGACCATCACGTTTGGCGCAGCAGTAGGTGGCCGTGTCGTCGTCCCTGAGGCTGCTCATCTGCAGCGTGACCGTGCTCTGGCCGCTGTCCCTGGAGATGGTGAAGCGCCCCTTGACTGACGGCGCGTACCTGGTGGTGCCACCACCGCTGTTGATACCCGCGACGAGCTCGAGCCCCTTCCCGGGTGCCTGCCGCACCCAGAACATTCCGTCGCTGCCGACGGTGACGCTGGAGGCCTGAGCAGGGTCCGGGCTCCATGTCTGCACACGCCGCGTCACCACCGCCGTCCCACCACCCTCCTCCTCCTCCTGGCCGCCCTCCCAGGTAGGACGCCCTGACCCGCTCCCCGGGCGCGGAGACGGGGGTGGTGGGGGTGGGGGAGGGGCGGGCGCCACGCCGGGAGCGGGAGACTCAACCCTGCCCTTCTTCCTTCCCCAGGGCTGCGGGCGGCCGTGCAGCTGGTGGAGTCCGGGGGGGGTCTCCAGACCCCCGGGGGGTCCCTGCGCCTCGTCTGCAAGGGCTCCGGCTTCGCCTTCGGCAGCTTCGGCATGGAGTGGGTGCGGCAGGCGCCCGGGAAGGGGCTCGAGTACGTCGCGGGTATGAGCAGCAGTGGTCGCCACACCTACTACGCGCCGTCGGTCAAGGGGCGCTTCACCATCTCCAGGGACAACGGCCAGAGCACGGTCACGCTGCAGATGAGCAGCCTCTGGGACGACGACACGGCCACCTACTACTGCGCCAGAGGCGCTGACGATGATGCTGATGGTATCGTCCCGCCGGACCCCAGCCCGGGCCCCCCAGTTTGGTACCCCCAGGTCCTTGGCCCAACCTCAACCGTGGGCCCCAAACCTTGGTCGTGTCCAACCAAACCTTCGTCTTTGGTCCAAAAACTCAACCAGTTGTCCCGAACCTTGACCATTTCCACCCAACCGCATCTGGTTGTGCCCCAAAGCTTGGCCTTCTCCACCAAACCCTGACCACGTCCACCAAACATTGACCGTTGGTCCCAAAACTCAGCCATTTGCCGTGAAACTTGACCATTTCCACCCAAGCTCATCTGATTTTGACCCAAACCTTGACCTTCTCCACCAAGCCTTGACCATTTCCACCAACCATTGACCACCAGCCCCAAACCTCAGCAGTTTACCCCAAACGTGACCACGCGCACCACGTCTCACACGTCCCCATCCAGCCTCACCCATTCCTGCCCCAAACCTCACTCGCTCTGGCCCCAGACGGTGACTCGTTGCGCCCAGCCTCCACCTCTGCCCCAGGTCCCAACTGGTTGTGTCCCACATCTCCAGGCTTCGCCCAAGGGTCCGGTTTTTTGCCCCAAAACTCGTTCCTTTGGAACCAACGTGCCCCAACCACCACCAGCATCAGCATCTTTGGCGCAGTAGTAGGTGGCCGTGTCGTCGTCCCTGAGGCTGCTCATCTGCAGCGTGACCGTGCTCTGGCCGCTGTCCCTGGAGATGGTGAAGCGCCCCTTGACCGACGGCGCGTACTCGGTGTAGCCACCATCGCTGCTAATCCTCGCAACGAACTCGAGCCCCTTCCCGGGCGCCTGCCGCACCCAGTTCATGCCGACGCTGCCGAAGGTGAAGCCGGAGCCCTTGCAGACGAGCTGCAGGCCCTCACCCAGAACATTCCACCAAGCCCAGACCCCGGTGAGGGCTCAGGTGTCACCTTCAGCAGCCACGGAATGTTCTGGGTGCGGCAGGCGCCCGGGAAGGGGCTCGAGTTCGTCGCGGGTATTTACAGCAGTGGTGGCACCACCAGGTACGCGCCGTCGGTCAAGGGGCGCTTCACCATCTCCAGGGACAGCGGCCAGAGCACGGTCACGCTGCAGATGAGCAGCCTCAGGGACGACGACACGGCCACCTACTGCTGCGCCAAAGATGCTCGTGGTGGCGCTGGCCGTGACGGCGGCGCGGAGCCCCGACCCCCCTACGCTGCGTCCCCGAACCTGCCCCAACCTCCTGCACCCGGCCCCGACCCTCGGGCCAAGGCGCCGCCTCTTGGCCCCAACCTCGACCGCTGGCCGCAAAGCTGGGCCTGATCCACCAAACCTTGGCCATGGCCACCGACCTCAACCGTTGCCCCAAACCTCGACCACTGGCCCCCGACCTCGGCCACTGGCCTCGGACCTCCACCGTTTTCCAGGACCCTTGACCATTCCCGCCAAACCTCATCCGGTTTTGCCCAAGCCTTGACCGTTTCCACCAGGCCTCGACCCTTTACCGCTAACCTCAACCGTCATCGTGCCAATTCCCGACCGTTTGCCGCAAGCTCCCACCGGTTCTGCCCCAAACTTCATCCACTTGCCCCAAACCTCGTCCATTTGCCCCAAATATCAAGGGTTTTGCACCAGATCTCACCCGGTTTCACTCCCAGGCCACCCTAAACGAGGGCTAATAATTAGGCCTGTTGGGGCTGATTAATTTAGGGTGGCAATCCCCAACAGGCCTAATTATTAGCCCTCGTTTAGGGTGGCTGGGGGGGTGGGTGTGTGTGAAATTAATTATCAGCCCCAACAGGCCTAATTATTAGCCCTCATTTAGGGTGGCCTGGGGGTGAATTTAATTACCAGCCCCAACAAGCCTAATTATTAGCCCTCATTTAGGGAGGCCTGGGGGTGAATTTAATTACAGGCACTAACAGGCCTAATTATTAGCCATAATTTATGGTGGCCTGGAAGTGAATTTAATTACAGGCGCTAACAGGACTAATTATTAGCCATAATTTATGGGGACTGGGGTGTGTGTCTGTGTGAAATTAATTACAATCCCAACAGGCCTAATTATTAGCCCTCATTTAGGGTGGCTGGGGGTGAATTTAATTACAATCCCCAACAGGCCTAATAATTAGCCCTCATTTAGGGTGGCTGGGGGTGAATTTAATTACAATCCCCAACAGGCCTAATTATTCGCCCTCATTTAGGGTGGCTGGGGTGTGTGTGTGAAATTAATTACATATCCCTAACAGGCCTAATTATTAGCCCTCATTTAGGGTGGCTGGGGGAGTGGGCGTTTGTGAAATTAATTACAAGCCCCAACAAGCCTAATTATTAGCCCTCATTTAGGGTGGCTGGCGGTGAATTTAATTACCAGCCCCAACAGGCCTAATTATTAGCCATAATTTATGGTGGCCTGGGGGTGAATTTAATTACAGGCGCTAACAGGACTAATTATTAGCCATAATTTATGGTGACTGGGGGTGTGCGTCTGTGTGAAATTAATTACAATCCCAACAGGCCTAATTATTAGCCCTCATTTAGCGTGGCTGGGGGTATGTGAAATTAATTATGAGCCCCAACAGGCCTAATTATTAGCCCTCATTTAGGGTGGCTGGGGGTGAATTTAATTATGAGCCCCAACAGGCCTAATTATTAGCCCTCATTTAGGGTGGCCGGGGGAGTGGGCGTTTGTGAAATTAATTACAAGCCCCAACAAGCCTAATTATTAGCCCTCATTTAGGGTGGCTGGGGGTGAATTTAATTATGAGCCCCAACAGGCCTAATTATTAGCCCTCATTTAGGGTGGCTGGGGGGGTGGGTGTTTGTGAAATTAATTATCAGCCCCAACAGGCCTAATTATTCGCCCTCATTTAGGGTGGCCTGGGAGTGAAATTAATTACATATCCCAAACAGGCCTAATTATTGGGCCTCATTTAGTGTGGCTGGGGGGGTGGGTGTTTGTGAAATTAATTATCAGCCCCAACAGGCCTAATTATTCGCCCTCATTTAGGGTGGCTGGGGTGTGTGTGTGAAATTAATTACATATCCCTAACAGGCCTAATTAGTAGCCCTCATTTAGGGTGGCTGGGGGAGTGGGTGTTTGTGGATTTAATTACAAGCCCCAACAAGCCTAATTATTAGCCCTCATTTAGGGTGGCTGGGGGTGAATTTAATTACCAGCCCCAACAGGCCTAATTATTAGCCATAATTTAGGGTGGCCTGGAAGTGAATTTAATTACAGGCGCTAACAGGCCTAATTATTAGCCATAATTTATGGGGACTGGGGGTGTGCGTCTGTGTGAAATTAATTACAATCCCAACAGGCCTAATTATTAGCCCTCATTTAGGGTGGCCTGGGGGTGAATTTAATTATCAGCCCCAACAGGCCTAATTATTAGCCCTCATTTAGGGTGGCTGGGGGGGTGGGTGTTTGTGAAATTAATTATCAGCCCCAACAGGCCTAATTATTAGCCCTCATTTAGCATGGCTGGGTGTGTGTGAAATTAATTATCAGCCCCATCAGGCCTAATTACTAACCTTCATTTAGGGTGGCCTGGGAGTGAATTATATTACATATCCCAAACAGGCCTAATTATTAGCCCTCGTTTAGGGTGGCTGGGGGGGTGGGTGTTTGTGAAATTAATTATCAGCCCCAACAGGCCTAATTATTAGCCCTAATATACTTAAGCGTTAACGCTCATGGGCCTGATTATTTGCCATAAAGCTGGAGGCATGGGAAATAAATGTAATTATTGGTGCTAACACCCTTAGTTATTAACACTCATGGGCCTGATTATTACCTGCAGTGCTGGCGGGATGGAGAATAAATCTAATTATGAGCCCAAAGGACTTAATTATCAGCCCTCATTTAGGCAGGACGGCAGGTGAATGGAGCTGTGAGGCCTCAGAGAGTGAATTATCAGCCCCAACGGGCCGAATTAACTGCTTGTGTCCCACGTCCCCAGGCTTCGCCCAAGGCTCCGGGTGTTTGCCCCAAAACTCGTTGATTTGCGGCCAACGTGCCCCAGCCACCAGCAGCACCATCACGTTTGGCGCAGCAGTAGGTGGCCGTGTCGCCGTCCCTGAGGCTGCTCATCTGCAGCGTGACCGTGCTCTGGCCGTTGTCCCTGGAGATGGTGAAGCGCCCCTTGACCGACGGCGCGTACCAGGTGCTGCCACCACTGCTGTAAATACCCGCGACGAACTCGAGCCCCTTCCCGGGCGCCTGCCGCACCCATCCCATGCCGAAGCTGCCGAAGTCGAAGCCGGAGCCCTTGCAGACGAGGCGCAGGGACCCCCCGGGGGTCTGGAGACCCCCCCCGGACTCCACCAGCTGTAGACCCTCACCCAGAACATTCCACCAAGCCCAGACCCTGCTGAGGCCTCCAGAGTCACCGTCCGCAGCTCCGGAATGTTCTGGGTGCGGCAGGCACCCGGGAAGGGGCTCGAGCTCGTCGCGGTTATCAACAATGATGGTGGCTACACCGAGTACGCGCCGTCGGTCAAGGGGCGCTTCACCATCTCCAGGGACAGCGGCCTGAGCACGGTCACGCTGCAGATGAGCAGCCTCAGGGACGACGACACGGCCACCTACTGCTGCGCCAAACGTGATGGTCGTTGCCCCAACTCCGGCGCCGAGCCCCGACCGTTGGCCCCAAACCATCAGTCGCTTTGGCCCCAAACGAAAGGGGTGGTGGTGGAAGCACTCAAGTCTTCTCCTTCTTGGTCGTCTTCTCCTTCTTCTTGGTCTTCTTCTCCTTCTTCTTCTTCTTCTCCTTCTCCTTCTTCTTCTTCCTCCTCTTCTTCTCCTGCTCCTTCTCCTCCTTCTCCTGCTCCTTCTCCTCCTTCTCCTTCTCCCTCCTCTTCCTCTCCGCCACCCCCATCCCGCATTTCTAACGAGACACTGAAAGTTGCAACGAAACCGCGAGTGTTCCCCATAAAATAATAATAAAGGTTAAGTACTAAACGGAACAAAATAAATTAAAATAAAATAAATAAAAAATAGCGATAGAACAGAAAATAAGAACGGAAAACAGGAATAGAAGGTACTAAATAATAGAATGTAATAAAAATGGTGGTAGAAAGGAAAATAATAATGGAAAATAAGAATAGAAGGTACTAAATAAAATAAGAAAAAATGATGATAGAAAATAAAATAATGGAAAATAAGAACAGAAGGTACTAAATAAAATACTATAATAAAAAATGGTGATAGAAAAGGTAATAAGAATGGGAAATGAGAATAGAAGATACTAAATAAAATAAAATAATAAAAAATGGTGATAGAAAAAAAATAACAGGAAATGAGAATAGGAGATAGTAAATAAAATAAAATAATATGACAAAAAATAGTGATGGAAAAGAAAATAAGAATGGAAAATAAAAATAGAAGTTAGTAAATAAAGTAAAATAATAAAAAACGGTGTTAAGAAAGAAAAGAATGGAAAATAAGAATAGAAGATGCTAAATAAAATAAAATAATCAAAAACGGTGATAGAAAAGAAAATAATAACGGGAAATGAGAACAGAAGATGCTAAATAAAATAATGTGATAAAAAATAGTGATAGGAAAGAAATTAAGAATGGAAAATAAGAATAGAGGGTGCTAAATAAAATAAAATAATAAAAAATGGTGATAAAGAAAAGAATGGAAAATAAGAATGGAAAATAAGAATGGAAAATAAGAAGATAAGAATAGAAAATGAAACAGAAAATAATTATCGAAAATGTAAGCAACAATGAAAAATGATAATCGCAAATAATCACCGAAAATCATAACGGGAAACATCGCAACCTGTAAACGCTGAAAATGGGTGAAATGAATAAAATCCATAAAAAACACCCCCCCCACACCCCCCCCCCGCGCGGCGCGACCCGCTGCTCCCGTCACCCCGCGGGGTATTTCGGGCGCGCAGGTGCCGCCGCCGCCGCCCCCCCTCCCCCGCTCCCCTCCCCCACCCCCCCGGTGCCCAGCCCCCCCGCGCAGCTGCCGGCGCCCAAAATACCCAGCGGTGGTCCCGAACCCCCCGGCGGGGGGGCGTGGCCGCCGGGTCCGACCCTCCCCCCCCCCCCCGGCACCTGGATGTCAGCGCACAATTAAATCTATCACCCTGCTCCTTTTAATTAGCGCTAAAAAAAAAATTAACTCTATTCTTGCTAATAATTAAGCGTTCCGGGGCTATAAACCGAATTCAGTCCCCGGCGCTCAAAATTACAGCCCATAATTAGCTCGTTCGAGCCACTAATTACGTGTATTAGGGCTAATAATTAAATGGCACCCCCTTCCCCCGTCCCCTCTTAATTAAGGTTAATCATGAAGCGCACGAGGGCGGGGGCTGGGTGCCCGGCGGGGATCCAGGCTCAGGGCACGGGGACGGTGCTGGGAGGGGGGAATGGTCACGGTCTGGGGCAAAAGCAGGTGCGGGTGGGGGGAAACGGGCAAGGCTGGGGGCCAGCGGGTGAGGTTTGGGGCAAATCGTCAAGGTTTGGGGCAAATGGGCAAGGCTGGGGGTCAGCGGGTGAGGTTTGGGGCAAATCGTCAAGGTTTTGGGCAAATGGGCAAGGCTGGGGGCAAATGGGCAAGGTTTGGGGCAAATCGTCAAGGTTTTGGGCAAACGGGCAAGGTTTGAGGGGAACAGCTGAGGTTTGGGGTAAATGGTCAAGGTTGAGGGAAAGAGTTGAGGTTTGGGGTAGATGGTCGAGATTTGGGGCAAATGGTTGAGATTTGGGGCAAATCATCAAGGTTTTGGGCAAATGGGCAAGTT
Organism: Falco rusticolus; assembly: GCF_015220075.1. Classification (NCBI taxonomy): domain Eukaryota; kingdom Metazoa; phylum Chordata; class Aves; order Falconiformes; family Falconidae; genus Falco; species Falco rusticolus. The sequence continues at coordinate 24,122 of NW_023618241.1, read as the reverse complement.
TTGGGGCAAATGGTCGAGATTTGGTAGAAATGGTCGAGATTGGGGGCAAATGCTCAAGGTTTTGGGCAAATAGTCACAGTTTGGTGGAAATGGTCAAGATTTTTGGGCAGATGGTCAAGGTTTGGGGCAAACCATCAAGGTATGGGGCAAATGGTCAAGATTCGAGGGAAACTGGTGAGGTTTGGGGTAAATGGTCAAGATTTTGGGTAAATGGTTAAGGTTTTGGGCAAACGGTCAAAGTTTGGTGGACATGGTCAACGTTCGGGGCAAATGGTCAAGGTTTGGCTCAAACGGTTGAGATTTGGGGTAAATCATCAAGGTTTTGGGCAAGTTGGCAAGGTTACGGGCAAATGGTCAAGGTTCGGGGCAACTGGTGGAGCTGTGGGACCAGTGGCCAAGGGTTTGTTGGACTGGGTCAAGGTTGGGTGGAGAATGCCAAGCTTTGGGGCCAAACTAGATGTGGTCCAGAGGAAATGGCCAAGGTTTGGGGCCGGCGGTTGAGTTTTGGACGCAATGGCCAAGGGCTGGTGGAGACGGTCACGGCTCACGGGAAACAGTTGGCGTTTGGGGCCAGTGGCCGAGGTTTGGGGCAACGGTTGAGGTCGGTGGCCATGGCCAAGGTTTGGTGGATCAGGCCCAGCTTTGCGGCCAGCGGTCGAGGTTGGGGCCAAGAGGCGGCGCCTTGGCCCGAGGGTCGGGGCCGGGTGCAGGAGGTTGGGGCAGGTTCGGGGACGCAGCGTAGGGGGGTCGGGGCTCCGCGCCGCCGTCACGGCCCCAACCACCATAAGCACTTTTGGCGCAGCAGTAGGTGGCCGTGTCGCCGTCCCTGAGGCTGCTCATCTGCAGCGTGACCGTGCTCTGGCCGCTGTCCCTGGAGATGGTGAAGCGCCCCTTGACCGACGGCGCGTACCTGATGGTGCCACCATCCTTGTTGATACTCGCGACGTACTCGAGCCCCTTCCCAGGCGCCTGCCGCACCCAGAACATTCCGTGGCTGCTGAAGGTGACACCTGAGCCCTCACCAGGGTCTGGGCTTGGTGGAATGTTCTGGGTGAGGGCCTACAGCTCGTCTGCAAGGGCTCCGGCTTCGCCTTCGGCAGCGTCGGCATGAACTGGGTGCAGCAGGCGCCCGGGAAGGGGCTCGAGTTCGTCGCGAGTATTTACAGCGATGGTGGCTACACCGAGTACGCGCCGTCGGTCAAGGGGCGCTTCACCATCTCCAGGGACAACGGCCAGAGCACGGTCACGCTGCAGATGAGCAGCCTCAGGGACGACGACACGGCCACCTACTACTGCGCCAAAGATGCTGATGCTGCTGGTGGTTGGGGCACGTTGGTTCCAAAGGAACGAGTTTTGGGGCAAAAACCCGGACCCTTGGGCGAAGCCTGGAGCTGTGGGACACAACCAGTTGGGACCTGGGGCAGAGGTGGAGGTTGGGCGCAACGAGTCACCGTCTGGGGCCAGAGCGAGTGAGGTTTGGGGCAGGAATGGGTGAGGCTGGATGGGGACGTGTGAGACGTGGTGCGCGTGGTCACGTTTGGGGTAAACTGCTGAGGTTTGGGGCTGGTGGTCAATGGTTGGTGGAAATGGTCAAGGTTTGGTGGAGAGGGTCAAGGTTTGGGTCAGAATCAGATGAGCTTGGGTGGAAATGGTCAAGTTTCACGGCAAATGGTTGAGTTTTGGGACCAACGGTCAATGTTTGGTGGACGTGGTCAGGGTTTGGTGGAGAAGGCCAAGCTTTGGGGCACAACCAGATGCGGTTGGGTGGAAATGGTCAAGGTTCGGGACAAGTGGTTGAGTTTTTGAACCAAAGACGAAGGTTTGGTTGGACATGACCAAGGTTTGGTGGAGAAGGTCAATTTTTGGGGCCAACGGTTGAGGTTGGGGCAAGGACCTGGGGGTACCAAACTGGGGGGCCCGGGCTGGGGTCCGGCGGGACGATACCATCAGCATCATCGTCAGCGCCTCTGGCGCAGTAGTAGGTGGCCGTGTCGTCGTCCCAGAGGCTGCTCATCTGCAGCGTGACCGTGCTCTGGCCGTTGTCCCTGGAGATGGTGAAGCGCCCCTTGACCGACGGCGCGTACCAGGTGCTGCCACCACTGCTAATACTGGCGACCCACTCGAGCCCCTTCCCGGGCGCCTGCCGCACCCATCCCATGTCGACGCTGCCGAAGTCGAAGCCGGAGCCCTTGCAGACGAGGCGCAGGGACCCCCCGGGGGTCTGGAGACCCCCCCCGGACTCCACCAGCTGCACGGCCGCCCGCAGCCCTGGGGAAGGAAGAAGGGCAGGGTTGAGTCTCCCGCTCCCGGCGTGGCGCCCGCCCCTCCCCCACCCCCACCACCCCCGTCTCCGCGCCCGGGGAGCGGGTCAGGGCGTCCTACCTGGGAGGGCGGCCAGGAGGAGGAGGAGGGTGGTGGGACGGCGGTGGTGACGCGGCGTGTGCAGACATGGAGCCCGGACCCTGCTCAGGCCTCCAGCGTCACCGTCGGCAGCGACGGAATGTTCTGGGTGCGGCAGGCGCCCGGGAAGGGGCTCGAGTTCGTCGCGAGTATTTACAGCGATGGTGGCTACACCAACTACGCGCCGTCGGTCAAGGGGCGCTTCACCATCTCCAGGGACAGCGGCCAGAGCACGGTCACGCTGCAGATGAGCAGCCTCAGGGACGACGACACGGCCACCTACTGCTGCGCCAAACGTGATGGTCGTTGCCCCAACTCCGGCGCCGAGCCCCGACCGTTGGCCCCAAACCATCAGTCGCTTTGGCCCCAAACGAAAGGGGTGGTGGTGGAAGCACTCAAGTCTTCTCCTTCTTGGTCGTCTTCTCCTTCTTCTTGGTCTTCTTCTCCTTCTTCTTCTTCTTCTCCTTCTCCTTCTTCTTCTTCCTCCTCTTCTTCTCCTGCTCCTTCTCCTCCTTCTCCTGCTCCTTCTCCTTCTTCTCCTTCTCCCTCCTCTTCCTCTCCGCCACCCCCATCCCGCATTTCTAACGAGACACTGAAAGTTACAACGAAACCGCGAGTGTTCCCCATAAAATAATAATAAAGGTTAAGTACTAAACGGAACAAAATAAATTAAAATAAAATAAATAAAAAATAGCGATAGAACAGAAAATAAGAACGGAAAACAGGAATAGAAGGTACTAAATAATAGAATGTAATAAAAATGGTGGTAGAAAGGAAAATAATAATGGAAAATAAGAATAGAAGGTACTAAATAAAATAAGAAAAAATGATGATAGAAAATAAAATAATGGAAAATAAGAACAGAAGGTACTAAATAAAATACTATAATAAAAAATGGTGATAGAAAAGGTAATAAGAATGGGAAATGAGAATAGAAGATACTAAATAAAATAAAACAATAAAAAACGGTGATAGAAAAAAAATAACAGGAAATGAGAATAGGAGATAGTAAATAAAATAAAATAATATGACAAAAAATAGTGATGGAAAAGAAAATAAGAATGGAAATAAAAATAGAAGTTAGTAAATAAAGTAAAATAATAAAAAACGGTGTTAAGAAAGAAAAGAATGGAAAATAAGAATAGAAGATGCTAAATAAAATAAAATAATCAAAAACGGTGATAGAAAAGAAAATAATAACGGGACATGAGACTAGAAGATGCTAAATAAAATAATGTGATAAAAAATAGTGATAGGAAAGAAATTAAGAATGGAAAATAAGAATAGAGGGTGCTAAATAAAATAAAATAATAAAAAATAGTGATAAAGAAAAGAATGGAAAATAAGAATGGAAAATAAGAATGGAAAATAAGAAGATAAGAATAGAAAATGAAACAGAAAATAATTATCGAAAATGTAAGCAACAATGAAAAATGACAATCGCAAATAATCACCGAAAATCATAACGGGAAACATCGCAACCTGTAAACGCTGAAAATGGGTGAAATGAATAAAATCCATAAAAAACACCCCCCCCACACCCCCCCCCCGCGCGGCGCGACCCGCTGCTCCCGTCACCCCGCGGGGTATTTCGGGCGCGCAGGTGCCGCCGCCGCCGCCCCCCCTCCCCCGCTCCCCTCCCCCACCCCCCCGGTGCCCAGCCCCCCCGCGCAGCTGCCGGCACCCAAAATACCCAGCGGTGGTCCCGAACCCCCCGGCGGGGGGGCGTGGCCGCCGGGTCCGACCCACCCCCCCCCCCCCGGCACCTGGATGTCAGCGCACAATTAAATCTATCACCCTGCTCCTTTTAATTAGCGCTAAAAAAAATATTAACTCTATTCTTGCTAATAATTAAGCGTTCCGGGGCTATAAACCGAATTCAGTCCCCGGCGCTCAAAATTACAGCCCATAATTAGCTCGTTCGAGCCACTAATTACGTGTATTAGGGCTAATAATTAAATGGCACCCCCTTCCCCCGTCCCCTCTTAATTAAGGTTAATCATGAAGCGCACGAGGGCGGGGGCTGGGTGCCCGGCGGGGATCCAGGCTCAGGGCACGGGGACGGTGCTGGGAGGGGGGAATGGTCACGGTCTGGGGCAAAAGCAGGTGCGGGTGGGGGGAAACGGGCAAGGCTGGGGGCCAGCGGGTGAGGTTTGGGGCAAATCGTCAAGGTTTTGGGCAAATGGGCAAGGCTGGGGGCAAATGGGCGAGGTTTGGGGCAAATCGTCAAGGTTTTGGGCAAACGGGCAAGGTTTGAGGGGAACAGCTGAGGTTTGGGGTAAATGGTCAAGGTTTTGGGGCAGACGGTCGAGATTTGGGGCGAATGGTCAATGTTTTGGGCGTACGGTCAAGGTTTGGGGCAAATGGTCGAGATGTAGAGCAAATGGTCAAGGTTTGGGGCAAATCATCAAGGTTTTGGGCAAAAGGGCAAGTTATGGGCAAACGGTCGAGATTTGGGGCAAATGGTCAAGGTTGAGGGAAAGAGCTGAGGTTTGGGGTAGATGGTCGAGATTTGGGGCAAATGGTTGAGATTTGGGGCAAATCATCAAGGTTTTGGGCAAATGGGCAAGTTTTGGGGCAAATGGTCGAGATTGGGGGCAAATGCTCAAGGTTTTGGGCAAATAGTCACAGTTTGGTGGAAATGGTCAAGATTTTTGGGCAGATGGTCAAGGTTTGGGGCAAACCATCAAGGTATGGGGCAAATGGTCAAGATTTGAGGGAAACTGGTGAGGTTTGGGGTAAATGGTCAAGATTTTGGGTAAATGGTTAAGGTTTTGGGCAAACGGTCAAAGTTTGGTGGACATGGTCAACGTTCGGGGCAAATGGTCAAGGTTTGGCTCAAACGGTTGAGATTTGGGGTAAATCATCAAGGTTTTGGGCAAATTGGCAAGGTTACGGGCAAATGGTCAAGGTTCGGGGCAACTGGTGGAGCTGTGGGACCAGTGGCCAAGGTTTTGTTGGACTGGGTCAAGGTTGGGTGGAGAATGCCAAGCGTTGGGGCCAAACTAGATGTGGTCCAGAGGAAATGGCCGAGGTTTGGGGCCGGCGGTTGAGGCTTGGACGCAATGGCCAAGGACTGGTGGAGACGGTCACGGCTCACGGGAAACAGTTGGCGTTTGGGGCCAGTGGCCGAGGTTTGGGGCAACGGTTGAGGTCGGTGGCCATGGCCAAGGTTTGGTGGATCAGGCCCAGCTTTGCGGCCAGCGGTCGAGGTTGGGGCCAAGAGGCGGCGCCTTGGCCCGAGGGTCGGGGCCGGGTGCAGGAGGTTGGGGCAGGTTCGGGGACGCAGCGTAGGGGGGTCGGGGCTCCGCGCCGCCGTCACGGCCACCACCACCATAAGCATCTTTGGCGCAGCAGTAGGTGGCCGTGTCGTCGTCCCTGAGGCTGCTCATCTGCAGCGTGACCGTGCTCTGGCCGCTGTCCCTGGAGATGGTGAAGCGCCCCTTGACCGACGGCGCATACTCGGTGTAGCCACCATCATTGTTGATACTCGCGACGAACTCGAGCCCCTTCCCGGGCGCCTGCCGCACCCAGAACATTCCGTGGCTGCTGAAGGTGACACCTGAGCCCTCACCAGGGTCTGGGCTTGGTGGAATGTTCTGGGTGAGGGCCTGCAGCTCGTCTGCAAGGGCTCCGGCTTCGCCTTCGACAGCGTCGCCATGGGATGGGTGCGGCAGGCGCCCGGGAAGGGGCTCGAGCTTGTCGCGAGTATTAGCAATGGTGGTGGCACCAGGTACGCGCCGTCGGTCAAGGGGCGCTTCACCATCTCCAGGGACAGCGGCCAGAGCACGGTCACGCTGCAGATGAGCAGCCTCAGGGACGACGACACGGCCACCTACTGCTGCGCCAAAGATGCTCGTGGTGGCGCTGGCCGTGACGGCGGCGCGGAGCCCCGACCCCCCTACGCTGCGTCCCCGAACCTGCCCCAACCTCCTGCACCCGGCCCCGACCCTCGGGCCAAGGCGCCGCCTCTTGGCCCCAACCTCGACCGCTGGCCGCAAAGCTGGGCCTGATCCACCAAACCTTGGCCATGGCCACCGACCTCAACCGTTGCCCCAAACCTCGGCCACTGGCCCCAAACGCCAACTGTTTCCCGTGAGCCGTGACCGTCTCCACCAGCCCTTGGCCATTGCGTCCAAACCTCAACCGCCGGCCCCAAACCTCGGCCATTTCCTCTGGACCACATCTAGTTTGGCCCCAAAGCTTGGCATTCTCCACCCAACCTTGACCCAGTCCAACAAAACCTTGGCCACTGGTCCCACAGCTCAACCAGTTGCCCCGAACCTTGACCATTTCCACCAAACCTCGACTGCTGGCCCAAAACCTTGGCCATGGCCACCGACCTCAACCGTTGCCCCAAACCTCGACCACTGGCCCCCAACCTCGGCCACTGGCCTCGGACCTCCACCGTTTTCCAGGACCCTTGACCATTCCCGCCAAACCTCATCCGGTTTTGCCCAAGCCTTGACCGTTTCCACCAGGCCTCGACCCTTTACCGCTAACCTCAACCGTCATCGTGCCAATTCCCGACCGTTTGCCGCAAGCTCCCACCGGTTCTGCCCCAAACTTCATCCACTTGCCCCAAACCTCGTCCATTTGCCCCAAATATCAAGGGTTTTGCACCAGATCTCACCCGGTTTCACTCCCAGGCCACCCTAAATTATGGCTAATAATTAGGCCTGTTGGGGCTGATTAATTTAGGGTGGCAATCCCCAACAGGCCTAATTATTAGCCCTCGTTTAGGGTGGCTGGGGGGGTGGGTGTTTGTGAAATTAATTATCAGCCCCAACAGGCCTAATTATTAGCCCTCATTTAGGGTGGCTGGGGGTGAATTTAATTACAGGCACTAACAGGCCTAATTATTAGCCATAATTTAGGGTGGCCTGGAAGTGAATTTAATTACAGGCGCTAACAGGCCTAATTATTAGCCATAATTTATGGGGACTGGGGTGTGTGTCTGTGTGAAATTAATTACAATCCCAACAGGCCTAATTATTAGCCCTCATTTAGGGTGGCCTGGGAGTGAATTTAATTACAAGCCCCAACAGGCCTAATTATTCGCCCTCATTTAGGATGGCTGGGGGTGAATTTAATTACCAGCCCCAACAGGCCTAATTATTAGCCATAATTTAGGGTGGCCTGGAAGTGAATTTAATTACAGGCACTAACAGGACTAATTATTAGCCATAATTTATGGTGACTGGGGTGTGTGTCTGTGTGAAATTAATTACAATCCCAACAGGCCTAATTATTAGCCCTCATTTAGGGTGGCTGGGGGTGAATTTAATTACAATCCCCAACAGGCCTAATTATTAGCCCTCATTTAGGGTGGCTGGGGGTGAATTTAATTACATATCCCTAATAGGCCTAATTATTAGCCCTCATTTAGGGTGGCTGGGGGTGAATTTAATTACCAGCCCCAACAGGCCTAATTATTAGCCCTAATATACTTAATCATTAACGCTCATGGGCCTGATTATTTGCCATAAAGCTGGAGGCATGGGAAATAAATGTAATTATTGGTGCTAACACCCTTAGTTATTAACACTCATGGGCCTGATTATTACCTGCAGTGCTGGCGGGATGGAGAATAAATCTAATTATGAGCCCAAAGGACTTAATTATCAGCCCTCATTTAGGCAGGACGGCAGGTGAATGGAGCTGTGAGGCCTCAGAGAGTGAATTATCAGCCCCAACGGGCCGAATTAACTGCTTGTGTCCCACGTCCCCAGGCTTCGCCCAAGGCTCCGGGTGTTTGCCCCAAAACTCGTTGATTTGCGGCCAACGTGCCCCAGCCACCAGCAGCACCATCACGTTTGGCGCAGCAGTAGGTGGCCGTGTCGCCGTCCCTGAGGCTGCTCATCTGCAGCGTGACCGTGCTCTGGCCGCTGTCCCTGGAGATGGTGAAGCGCCCCTTGACCGACGGCGCGTACCTGGTGCCACCATCATTCCAAATACTCGCGACGAACTCGAGCCCCTTCCCGGGCACCTGCCGCACCCAGTTCATGCCGACGCTGCCGAAGGCGAAGCCGGAGCCCTTGCAGACGAGCTGCAGGCCCTCACCCAGAACATTCCACCAAGCCCAGACCCCGGTGAGGGCTCAGGTGTCACCTTCAGCAGCCACGGAATGTTCTGGGTGCGGCAGGCGCCCGGGAAGGGGCTCGAGTTCGTCGCGAGGATTAGTAGCAGTGGTGGCAGCACCGAGTACGCGCCGTCGGTCAAGGGGCGCTTCACCATCTCCAGGGACAACGGCCAGAGCACGGTCACGCTGCAGATGAGCAGCCTCAGGGACGACGACACGGCCACCTACTGCTGCGCCAAAGATGCTCGTGGTGGCGCTGGCCGTGACGGCGGCGCGGAGCCCCGACCCCCCTACGCTGCGTCCCCGAACCTGCCCCAACCTCCTGCACCCGGCCCCGACCCTCGGGCCAAGGCGCCGCCTCTTGGCCCCAACCTCGACCGCTGGCCGCAAAGCTGGGCCTGATCCACCAATCCTTGGCCATGGCCACCGACCTCAACCGTTGCCCCAAACCTCGGCCACTGGCCCCAAACGCCAACTGTTTCCCGTGAGCCGTGACCGTCTCCACCAGTCCTTGGCCATTGCGTCCAAGCCTCAACCGCCGGCCCCAAACCTCGGCCATTTCCTCTGGACCACATCTAGTTTGGCCCCAAAGCTTGGCATTCTCCACCCAACCTTGACCCAGTCCAACAAAACCTTGGCCACTGGTCCCACAGCTCCACCAGTTGCCCCGAACCTTGACCATTTGCCCGTAACCTTGCCAACTTGCCCAAAACCTTGATGATTTACCCCAAATCTCAACCGTTTGAGCCAAACCTTGACCATTTGCCCCGAACGTTGACCATGTCCACCAAACTTTGACCGTTTGCCCAAAACCTTAACCATTTACCCAAAATCTTGACCATTTACCCCAAACCTCACCAGTTTCCCTCAAATCTTGACCATTTGCCCCATACCTTGATGGTTTGCCCCAAACCTTGACCATCTGCCCAAAAATCTTGACCATTTCCACCAAACTGTGACTATTTGCCCAAAACCTTGAGCATTTGCCCCCAATCTCGACCATTTCCACCAAATCTCGACCATTTGCCCCAAAACTTGCCCATTTGCCCAAAACCTTGATGATTTGCCCCAAATCTCAACCATTTGCCCCAAATCTCGACCATCTACCCCAAACCTCAACTCTTTCCCTCAACCTTGACCATTTGCCCCAAATCTCGACCGTTTGCCCATAACTTGCCCTTTTGCCCAAAACCTTGATGATTTGCCCCAAACCTTGACCATTTGCTCTACATCTCGACCATTTGCCCCAAACCTTGACCGTATGCCCAAAACATTGACCATTCGCCCCAAATCTCGACCGTCTGCCCCAAAACCTTGACCATTTACCCCAAACCTCAGCTGTTCCCCTCAAACCTTGCCCGTTTGCCCAAAACCTTGACGATTTGCCCCAAACCTCGCCCATTTGCCCCCAGCCTTGCCCATTTGCCCAAAACCTTGACGATTTGCCCCAAACCTTGCCCATTTGCCCCCAGCCTTGCCCATTTGCCCCAAACCTTGACGATTTGCCCCAAACCTCACCCGCTGGCCCCCAGCCTTGCCCGTTTCCCCCCACCCGCACCTGCTTTTGCCCCAGACCGTGACCATTCCCCCCTCCCAGCACCGTCCCCGTGCCCTGAGCCTGGATCCCCGCCGGGCACCCAGCCCCCGCCCTCGTGCGCTTCATGATTAACCTTAATTAAGAGGGGACGGGGGAAGGGGGTGCCATTTAATTATTAGCCCTAATACACGTAATTAGTGGCTCGAACGAGCTAATTATGGGCTGTAATTTTGAGCGCCCGGGACTGAATTCGGTTTATAGCCCCGGAACGCTTAATTATTAGCAAGAATAGAGTTAATTTTTTTTTTAGCGCTAATTAAAAGGAGCAGGGTGATAGATTTAATTGTGCGCTGACATCCAGGTGCCGGGGGGGGGGGGGGGGAGGGTCGGACCCGGCGGCCCACGCCCCCCCGCCGGGGGGTTCGGGACCACCCCTGGGTATTTTGGGCGCCGGCAGCTGCGCGGGGGGGCTGGGCACCGGGGGGGTGGGGGAGGGGCGCGGGGGAGGGGGGGGCGGCGGCGGCGGCACCTGCGCGCCCGAAATACCCCGCGGGGTGACGGGAGCAGCGGGTCGCGCCGCGCGGGGGGGGGTGTGGGGGGGGTGTTTTTTATGGATTTTATCATTTCACCCATTTTCAGCGTTTACAGGTTGCGATGTTTCCCGTTATGATTTTCGGTGATTATTTGCGATTATCATTTTTCATTGTTGCTTACATTTTCGATAATTATTTTCTGTTTCATTTTCTATTCTTATCTTCTTATTTTCCATTCTATTTTCCATTCTATTTTCCATTCTTTTCTTTATCACCATTTTTTATTATTTTATTTTATTTAGCACCCTCTATTCTTATTTTCCATTCTTAATTTCTTTCCTATCACTATTTTTATCACATTATTTTATTTAGCATCTTCTGTTCTCATTTCCCGTTATTATTTTCTTTTCTATCACCGTTTTTGATTATTTATTTTATTTTATTTAGCATCCTCTATTCTTATTTTCCATTCTTTTCTTTCTTAACACCGTTTTTTTATTATTTTACTTTATTTACTAACTTCTATTTTTATTTTCCATTCTTATTTTCTTTTCCATCACTATTTTTGTCATATTATTTTATTTTATTTACTATCTCCTATTCTCATTCCTGTTATTTTTTTTCTATCACCGTTTTTATTATTTATTTTATTTAGTATCTTCTATTCTCATTTCCCATTCTTATTACCTTTTCTATCACCATTTTTTATTATAGTATTTATTTAGTACCTTCTATTCTTATTTTCCATTATTTTATTTTCTATCATCATTTTTTCTTATTTTATTAGTACCTTCTATTCTTATTTTCCATTATTATTTCCTTTCTACCACCATTTTTATTACATTCTATTATTTAGTACCTTCTATTCCTGTTTTTCCGTTCTTATTTTCTGTTCTATCGCTATTTTTTATTTATTTTATTTTAATTTATTTTGTTCCGTTTAGTACTTAACCTTTATTATTATTTTATGGGGAACACTCGCGGTTTCGTTGCAACTTTCAGTGTCTCGTTAGAAATGCGGGATGGGGTGGCGGAGAGGAAGAGGAGGGAGAAGGAGAAGGAGGAGAAGGAGCAGGAGAAGGAGGAGAAGGAGCAGGAGAAGAGAGGAGGAAGAAGAAGAAGAAGAAGAAGAAGAAGAAGAAGAAGAAGAAGAGAAGAGGAGAAGAAGACCAAGAAGAAGAAGAAGAAGACGAAGAAGGAGAAGACTTGAGTTGCTTCCACCACCACCCTTTCGTTTGGGGCCAAAAGCGACTGTTGTTTGGGGCAACGGTCGGGGCCTCGGCGCGGAGGTTGGGGCAACGACCATCACGTTGGCGCAGTAGTAGGTGGCCGTGTCGCCGTCCCTGAGGCTGCTCATCTGCAGCGTGACCGTGCTCTGGCCGCTGTCCCTGGAGATGGTGAAGCGCCCCTTGACCGACGGCGCGTACTCGATGCTGCCACCACCGCTGTTGATACCCGCGACGAACTCGAGCCCCTTCCCGGGCGCCTGCCGCACCCAGAACATTCCGTCGCTGCCGATGGTGACGCTGGAGGCCTGAGCAGGGTCCGGGCTCCATGTCTGCACACGCCGCGTCACCACCGCCGTCCCACCACCCTCCTCCTCCTCCTGGCCGCCCTCCCAGGTAGGACGCCCTGACCCGCTCCCCGGGCGCGGAGACGGGGGTGGTGGGGGTGGGGGAGGGGCGGGCGCCACGCCGGGAGCGGGAGACTCAACCCTGCCCTTCTTCCTTCCCCAGGGCTGCGGGCGGCCGTGCAGCTGGTGGAGTCCGGGGGGGGTCTCCAGAACCCCGGGGGGTCCCTGCGCCTCGTCTGCAAGGGCTCCGGCTTCGACTTCGGCAGCTTCAGCATGGAGTGGGTGCGGCAGGCGCCCGGGAAGGGGCTCGAGTGGGTCGCGGGTATGAGCAGCAGTGGTCGCCACACCTACTACGCGCCGTCGGTCAAGGGGCGCTTCACCATCTCCAGGGACAACGGCCAGAGCACGGTCACGCTGCAGATGAGCAGCCTCAGGGACGGCGACACGGCCACCTACTGCTGCGCCAAAGAAGGTGGTGCTGGTGGTGGCTGGGGCACGTTGGTCGCACAGAAACGAGTTTTGGGGCAAAAAACCCGGACCCTTGGGCGAAGCCTGGAGCTGTGGGACACAACCAGTTGGGACCTGGGGCAGAGGTGGAGGCTGGGCGCAACGAGTCACCGTCTGGGGCCAGAGCGAGTGAGGTTTGGGGCAGGAATGGGTGAGGCTGGATGGGGACGTGTGAGACGTGGTGCGCGTGGTCACGTTTGGGGTAAACTGCTGAGGTTTGGGGCTGGTGGTCAGTGGTTGGTGGAAATGGTCAAGGCTTGGTGGAGAAGGTCAAGGTTTGGGTCAAAATCAGATGAGCTTGGGTGGAAATGGTCAAGTTTCACGGCAAATGGTTGAGTTTTGGGACCAACGGTCAATGTTTGGTGGACGTGGTCAGGGTTTGGTGGAGAAGGCCAAGCTTTGGGGCACAACCAGGTGCGGTTGGGTGGAAATGGTCAAGGTTCGGGACAACTGGTTGAGTTTTTGAACCAAAGACGAAGGTTTGGTTGGACATGACCAAGGTTTGGTGGAGAAGGTCAATTTTTGGGGCCAACGGTTGAGGTTGGGCCAAGGACCTGGGGGTACCAAACTGGGGGGCCCGGGCTGGGGTCCGGCGGGACGATACCATCAGCATCATCGTCAGCGCCTCTGGCGCAGTAGTAGGTGGCCGTGTCGCCGTCCCTGAGGCTGCTCATCTGCAGCGTGACCGTGCTCTGGCCGTTGTCCCTGGAGATGGTGAAGCGCCCCTTGACCGACGGCGCGTAGTTGGTGCCGCCACCATTGCTAATACTCGCGACGAACTCGAGCCCCTTCCCGGGCGCCTGCCGCACCCAGTTCATGCCGACGCTGCCGAAGGCGAAGCCGGAGCCCTTGCAGACGAGCTGCAGGCCCTCACCCAGAACATTCCACCAAGCCCAGACCCCGGTGAGGGCTCAGGTGTCACCTTCAGCAGCCACGGAATGTTCTGGGTGCGGCAGGCGCCCGGGAAGGGGCTCGAGTTCGTCGCAGTTATCAACAGCGATGGTGGCAGCACCTGGTACGCGCCGTCGGTCAAGGGGCGCTTCACCATCTCCAGGGACAGCGGCCAGAGCACGGTCACGCTGCAGATGAGCAGCCTCAGGGACGACGACACGGCCACCTACTACTGCGCCAAAAGTGCTTATGGTGGTGGTGGCCGTGACGGCGGCGCGGAGCCCCGACCCCCCTACGCTGCGTCCCCGAACCTGCCCCAACCTCCTGCACCCGGCCCCGACCCTCGGGCCAAGGCGCCGCCTCTTGGCCCCAACCTCGACCGCTGGCCGCAAAGCTGGGCCTGATCCACCAAACCTTGGCCATGGCCACCGACCTCAACCGTTGCCCCAAACCTCGGCCACTGGCCTCGGACCTCCACCGTTTTCCAGGACCCTTGACCATTCCCGCCAAACCTCATCCGGTTTTGCCCAAGCCTTGACCGTTTCCACCAGGCCTCGACCCTTTACCGCTAACCTCAACCGTCATCGTGCCAATTCCCGACCGTTTGCCGCAAGCTCCCACCGGTTCTGCCCCAAACTTCATCCACTTGCCCCAAACCTCGTCCATTTGCCCCAAATATCAAGGGTTTTGCACCAGATCTCACCCGGTTTCACTCCCAGGCCACCCTAAACGAGGGCTAATAATTAGGCCTGTTGGGGCTGATTAATTTAGGGTGGCAATCCCCAACAGGCCTAATTATTAGCCCTCGTTTAGGGTGGCTGGGGGGGTGGGTGTTTGTGAAATTAATTATCAGCCCCAACAGGCCTAATTATTAGCCCTCATTTAGGGAGGCCTGGGGGTGAATTTAATTACAGGCACTAACAGGCCTAATTATTAGCCATAATTTATGGTGGCCTGGAAGTGAATTTAATTACAGGCGCTAACAGGGCTAATTATTAGCCATAATTTATGGTGACTGGGGGTGTGCGTCTGTGTGAAATTAATTACAATCCCAACAGGCCTAATTATTAGCCCTCATTTAGGGTGGCTGGTGGTGATTTTAATTACAATCCCCAACAGGCCTAATTATTCGCCCTCATTTAGGGTGGCTGGGGTGTGTGTGTGAAATTAATTACATATCCCTAACAGGCCTAATTATTAGCCCTCATTTAGGGTGGCTGGGGGTGAATTTAATTACCAGCCCCAACAGGCCTAATTATTAGCCATAATTTATGGTGGCCTGGGGGTGAATTTAATTACAGGCGCTAACAGGCCTAATTATTAGCCATAATTTATGGTGACTGGGGGTGTGCGTCTGTGTGAAATTAATTACAATCCCAACAGGCCTAATTATTAGCCCTCATTTAGCGTGGCTGGGGGTGTGTGAAATTAAGTATCAGCCCCAACAGGCCTAATTATTAGCCCTCATTTAGGGTGGCCTGGGAGTGAATTTAATTACATATCCCTAACAGGCCTAATTATTAGCCCTCATTTAGGGTGGCTGGCGGGGTGGGTGTTTGTGAAATTAATTACAATCCCTAACAGGCCTAAATATTAGCGCTCATTTAAGGAGGCCTGGGGGTGAATTTAATTACAAGCCCCAACAGGCCTAATTATTAGCCCTCATTTAGGGTGGCCTGGGAGTGAATTTAATTACATAACCCTAACAGGCCTAATTATTAGCCCTCGTTTAGGGTGGCTGGGGGGGTGGGTGTTTGTGAAATTAATTATCAGCCCCAACAGGCCTAATTATTAGCCCTCATTTAGGGTGGCCTGGGGGTGAATTTAATTACAAGTCCCAACAGGCCTAATTATTAGCCCTCATTTAGGGTGGCCTGGGAGTGAATTTAATTACATAACCCTAACAGGCCTAATTATTAGCCCTCGTTTAGGGTGGCTGGGGGGGTGGGTGTTTGTGAAATTAATTATCAGCCCCAACAGGCCTAATTATTAGCCCTCATTTAGGGTGGCCTGGGGGTGAATTTAATTACAAGTCCCAACAGGCCTAATTATTAGCCCTCATTTAGGGTGGCTGGGTGTGTGTGTGTGTGTGTGTGAAATTAATTATCAGCCCCAACAGGCCTAATTATTAGCCCTCATTTAGGGTGGCTGGGGGTGAATTTAATTACCAGCCCCAACAGGCCTAATTATTAGTACTCATTTAGGGTGGCCTAGGGGGTGAATTTAATTACAAGTCCCAACAGGCCTAATTATTAGCCCTCATTTAGGGTGGCTGGGGGGGTGGGTGTTTGTGAAATTAATTATCAGACCCAACAGGCCTAATTATTAGCCCTCGTTTAGGGTGGCTGGGGGGGTGGGTGTTTGTGAAATTAATTATCAGCCCCAACAGGCCTAATTATTAGCCCTCATTTAGGGTGGCCTGGGAGTGAATTTAATTACAAGCCCCAACAGGCCTAATTATTCGCCCTCATTTAGCATGGCTGGGGGTGTGTGAAATTAATTATCAGCCCCATCAGGCCTAATTATTAGCCCTCATTTAGGGTGGCCTGGGAGTGAATTTAATTACATATCCCAAACAGGCCTAATTATTAGCCCTCATTTAGGGTGCCTAGGGATGAATTTAATTACAATCCCTAACAGGCCTAATTATTAGCCCTCATTTAGGGCTGCCTGGGAGTGAATTTAATTACATATCCCTAACAGGCCTAATTATTAGCCCTCATTTAGGGTGGCTGGGGGGGTGGGTGTTTGTGAAATTAATTACAAGTCCCAACAGGCCTAATTATTAGCCCTCATTTAGGGTGGCTGGGGGTGAATTTAATTACCAGCCCCAACAGGCCTAATTATTAGCCCTCATTTAGGGTGGCTGGGGGTATGTGAAATTAATTATGAGCCCCAACAGGCCTAATTATTAGCCCTCGTTTAGGGTGGCTGGGGGGTGGGTGTTTGTGAAATTAATTATCAGCCCCAACAGGCCTAATTATTAGCCCTAATATACTTAAGCGTTAACGCTCATGGGCCTGATTATTTGCCATAAAGCTGGAGGCATGGGAAATAAATGTAATTATTGGTGCTAACACCCTTAGTTATTAACACTCATGGGCCTGATTATTACCTGCAGTGCTGGAGGGATGGAGAATAAATCTAATTATGAGCCCAAAGGACTTAATTATCAGCCCTCATTTAGGCAGGACGGCAGGTGAATGGAGCTGTGAGGCCTCAGAGAGTGAATTATCAGCCCCAACGGGCCGAATTAACTGCTTGTGTCCCACGTCCCCAGGCTTCGCCCAAGGCTCCGGGTGTTTGCCCCAAAACTCGTTGATTTGCGGCCAACGTGCCCCAGCCACCACCAGCACCACCTTCTTTGGCGCAGCAGTAGGTGGCCGTGTCGCCGTCCCTGAGGCTGCTCATCTGCAGCGTGACCGTGCTCTGGCCGCTGTCCCTGGAGACGGTGAAGCGCCCCTTGACCGACGGCGCGTAGCCGCTCCAACCACCACTGTCGGTGATACTCGCGACGTACTCGAGCCCCTTCCCGGACGCCTGCCGCACCCAGAACATTCCGTGGCTGCTGAAGGTGACACCTGAGCCCTCACCGGGGTCTGGGCTTGGTGGAATGTTCTGGGTGAGGGCCTGCAGCTCGTCTGCAAGGGCTCCGGCTTCGCCTTCGGCAGCGTCGGCATGAACTGGGTGCGGCAGGCGCCCGGGAAGGGGCTCGAGTACGTCGCAGGTATCAACAGCGGTGGTGGCACCTACTACGCGCCGTCGGTCAAGGGGCGCTTCACCATCTCCAGGGACAACGGCCAGAGCACGGTCACGCTGCAGATGAGCAGCCTCAGGGACGACGACACGGCCACCTACTACTGCGCCAAAGAAGGTGGTGCTGGTGGTGGTTGGGGCACGTTGGTTCCAAAGGAACGAGTTTTGGGGCAAAAACCCGGACCCTTGGGCGAAGCCTGGAGGTGTGGGACCCAACCGGTTGGGACCTGGGGCAGAGGTGGAGGCTGGGCGCAACGAGTCACCGTCTGGGGCCAGAGCGAGTGAGGTTTGGGGCAGGAATGGGTGAGGCTGGATGGGGACGTGTGAGACGTGGTGCGCGTGGTCACGTTTGGGGTAAACTGCTGAGGTTTGGGGCTGGTGGTCAGTGGTTGGTGGAAATGGTCAAGGCTTGGTGGAGAAGGTCAAGGTTTGGGTCAAAATCAGATGAGCTTGGGTGGAAATGGTCAAGTTTCACGGCAAATGGTTGAGTTTTGGGACCAACGGTCAATGTTTGGTGGACGTGGTCAGGGTTTGGTGGAGAAGGCCAAGCTTTGGGGCACAACCAGGTGCGGTTGGGTGGAAATGGTCAAGGTTCGGGACAACTGGTTGAGTTTTTGGACCAAAGTTGAAGGGTTGGTGGACATGACCAAGGTTTGGTGGATCAGGCCAAGCTTTGGGGCCCACGGTTGAGGTTGGGCCAAGGACCTGGGGGTACCAAACTGGGGGGCCCGGGCTGGGGTCCGGCGGGACGATACCATCAGCATCATCGTCAGCGCCTCTGGCGCAGTAGTAGGTGGCCGTGTCGTCGTCCCTGAGGCTGCTCATCTGCAGCGTGACCGTGCTCTGGCCGTTGTCCCTGGAGATGGTGAAGCGCCCCTTGACCGACGGCGCGTAGATGGTGCCGCCACCATTGCTAATACTCGCGACGAACTCGAGCCCCTTCCCGGGCGCCTGCCGCACCCATCCCATGGTGACGCTGCCGAAGTCGAAGCCGGAGCCCTTGCAGACGAGGCGCAGGGACCCCCCGGGGGTCTGGAGACCCCCCCCGGACTCCACCAGCTGCACGGCCGCCCGCAGCCCTGGGGAAGGAAGAAGGGCAGGGTTGAGTCTCCCGCTCCCGGCGTGGCGCCCGCCCCTCCCCCACCCCCACCACCCCCGTCTCCGCGCCCGGGGAGCGGGTCAGACCTCCACCAAACTTTGGCCACATGCCCCAAACCTTGGCCATTGTCCCCAAACCTTGGCCATTGGGCCCGCAACTCAACTAGTTGCCCCAAAGCTTCACCTTCTCCACCAGCCTTGACCATTTCCACCAACCGTTGACCACCAGCCCCAAACCTCAGCAGTTTACCCCAAACGTGACCACGCGCACCACGTCTCACACGTCCCCATCCAGCCTCACCCATTCCTGCCCCAAACCTCACTCGCTCTGGCCCCAGACGGTGACTCGTTGCGCCCAGCCTCCACCTCTGCCCCAGGTCCCAACTGGTTGTGTCCCACGTCCCCAGGCTTCGCCCAAGGGTCCGCGTTTTTGCCCCAAAACTCGTTTATTTGTGGCCAACGTGCCCCAGCCACCACCAGCACCACCTTCTTTGGCGCAGTAGTAGGTGGCCGTGTCGTCGTCCCTGAGGCTGCTCATCTGCAGCGTGACCGTGCTCTGGCCGCTGTCCCTGGAGATGGTGAAGCGCCCCTTGACCGACGGCGCGTACTCGGTGTAGCCACCATCGCTGCTAATCCTCGCGACGAACTCGAGCCCCTTCCCGGGCGCCTGCCGCACCCATCCCATGCCGACGCTGCCGAAGGCGAAGCCGGAGCCCTTGCAGACGAGCTGCAGGCCCTCACCCAGAACATTCCACCAAGCCCAGACCCCGGTGAGGGCTCAGGTGTCACCTTCAGCAGCCACGGAATGTTCTGGGTGCGGCAGGCGCCCGGGAAGGGGCTCGAGTTCGTCGCGGATATTAGTAGCAGTGGTGGCAGCACCAGGTACGCGCCGTCGGTCAAGGGGCGCTTCACCATCTCCAGGGACAGCGGCCAGAGCACGGTCACGCTGCAGATGAGCAGCCTCAGGGACGACGACACGGCCACCTACTACTGCGCCAAAAGTGCTCGTGGTGGCGGTGGCCGTGACGGCGGCGCGGAGCCCCGACCCCCCTACGCTGCGTCCCCGAACCTGCCCCAACCTCCTGCACCCGGCCCCGACCCTCGGGCCAAGGCGCCGCCTCTTGGCCCCAACCTCGACCGCTGGCCGCAAAGCTGGGCCTGATCCACCAAACCTTGGCCATGGCCACCGACCTCAACCGTTGCCCCAAACCTCGGCCACTGGCCCCAAACGCCAACTGTTTCCCGTGAGCCGTGACCGTCTCCACCAGTCCTTGGCCATTGCGTCCAAGCCTCAACCGCCGGCCCCAAACCTTGGCCATTTCCTCTGGACCACATCTAGTTTGGCCCCAAAGCTTGGCATTCTCCACCCAACCTTGACCCAGTCCAACAAAACCTTGGCCACTGGTCCCACAGCTCCACCAGTTGCCCCGAACCTTGACCATTTGCCCGTAACCTTGCCAATTTGCCCAAAACCGTGATGATTTACCCCAAATCTCAACCGTTTGAGCCAAACCTTGACCATTTGCCCCGAACGTTGACCATGTCCACCAAACTTTGACCGTTTGCCCAAAACCTTAACCATTTACCCAAAATCTTGACCATTTACCCCAAACCTCACCAGTTTCCCTCAAATCTTGACCATTTGCCCCATACCTTGATGGTTTGCCCCAACCTTGACCATCTGCCCAAAAATCTTGACCATTTCCACCAAACTGTGACTATTTGCCCAAAACCTTGAGCATTTGCCCCCAATCTCGACCATTTCCACCAAATCTCGACCATTTGCCCCAAAACTTGCCCATTTGCCCAAAACCTTGATGATTTGCCCCAAATCTCAACCATTTGCCCCAAATCTCGACCATCTACCCCAAACCTCAACTCTTTCCCTCAACCTTGACCATTTGCCCCAAATCATCGACGTTTGCCCATAACTTGCCCTTTTGCCCAAAACCTTGATGATTTGCCCCAAACCTTGACCATTTGCTCTACATCTCGACCATTTGCCCCAAACCTTGACCGTATGCCCAAAACATTGACCATTTGCCCCAAATCTCGACCGTCTGCCCCAAAACCTTGACCATTTACCCCAAACCTCAGCTGTTCCCCTCAAACCTTGCCCGTTTGCCCAAAACCTTGACGATTTGCCCCAAACCTCGCCCATTTGCCCCCAGCCTTGCCCATTTGCCCAAACCTTGACGATTTGCCCCAAACCTCACCCGCTGGCCCCCAGCCTTGCCCATTTCCCCCACCCGCACCTGCTTTTGCCCCAGACCGTGACCATTCCCCCCTCCCAGCACCGTCCCCGTGCCCTGAGCCTGGATCCCCGCCGGGCACCCAGCCCCCGCCCTCGTGCGCTTCATGATTAACCTTAATTAAGAGGGGACGGGGGAAGGGGGTGCCATTTAATTATTAGCCCTAATACACGTAATTAGTGGCTCGAACGAGCTAATTATGGGCTGTAATTTTGAGCGCCGGGGACTGAATTCGGTTTATAGCCCGGAACGCTTAATTATTAGCAAGAATAGAGTTAATTTTTTTTTTTAGCGCTAATTAAAAGGAGCAGGGTGATAGATTTAATTGTGCGCTGACATCCAGGTGCCGGGGGGGGGGGGAGGGTCGGACCCGGCGGCCACGCCCCCCCGCCGGGGGGTTCGGGAACCCCGCTGGTATTTTGGGCGCCGGCAGCTGCGCGGGGGGGCTGGGCACCGGGGGGGTGGGGAGGGGAGCGGGGGAGGGGGGGCGGCGGCGGCGGCACCTGCGCGCCCGAAATACCCCGCGGCGTGACGGGAGCAGCGGGTCGCGCCGCGCGGGGGGGGGTGTGGGGGGGTGTTTTTTATGGATTTTATTCAATTCACCCATTTTCAGCGTTTACAGGTTGCGATGTTTCCCGTTATGATTTTCGGTGATTATTTGCGATTATCATTTTTCATTGTTGCTTACATTTTCGATAATTATTTCTGTTTCATTTTCTATTCTTATCTTCTTATTTTCCATTCTTATTTTCCATTCTTATTTTCCATTCTTTTCTTTATCACCATTTTTTATTATTTTATTTTATTTAGCACCCTCTATTCTTATTTTCCATTCTTAATTTCTTTCCTATCACTATTTTTTATCACATTATTTTATTTAGCATCTTCTAGTCTCATTTCCCGTTATTATTTTATTTTCTATCACCGTTTTTGATTATTTTATTTTATTTAGCATCTTCTATTCTTATTTTCCATTCTTTTTCTTTCTAACACCGTTTTTTATTATTTTACTTTATTTACTAACTTCTATTTTATTTTCCATTCTTATTTTCTTTTCTATCACTATTTTTTGTCATATTACTTTATTTTTATTTACTATCTCCTATTCTCATTTCCTGTTATTTTTTTCTATCACCGTTTTTTATTATTTTATTTTATTTAGTATCTTCTATTCTCATTTCCCATTCTTATTACCTTTTCTATCACCATTTTTTATTATAGTATTTTATTTAGTACCTTCTGTTCTTATTTTCCATTATTTTATTTTTCTATCATCATTTTTTCTTATTTATTTAGTACCTTCTATTCTAGTTTCCATTATTATTTTCCTTTCTACCAGCATTTTTATTACATTCTATTATTTAGTACCTTCTATTCCTGTTTTCCGTTCTTATTTTCTGTTCTATCGCTATTTTTTATTTATTTTATTTTAATTTATTTTGTTCCGTTTAGTACTTAACCTTTATTATTATTTTATGGGGAACACTCGCGGTTTCGTTGCAACTTTCAGTGTCTCGTTAGAAATGCGGGATGGGGGTGGCGGAGAGGAAGAGGAGGGAGAAGGAGAAGAAGGAGAAGGAGCAGGAGAAGGAGGAGAAGGAGCAGGAGAAGAGAGGAGGAAGAAGAAGAAGAAGAAGAAGAAGAAGAAGAAGAAGAAGAAGAAGGAGAAGAAGACCAAGAAGAAGAAGAAGACGACCAAGAAGGAGAAGACTTGAGTGCTTCCACCACCACCCCTTTCGTTTGGGGCCAAAGCGACTGATGGTTTGGGGCCAACGGTCGGGGCTCGGCGCCGGAGTTGGGGCAACGACCATCACGTTTGGCGCAGCAGTAGGTGGCCGTGTCGCCGTCCCTGAGGCTGCTCATCTGCAGCGTGACCGTGCTCTGGCCGCTGTCCCTGGAGATGGTGAAGCGCCCCTTGACCGACGGCGCGTACTCGGTGTAGCCACCATCATTGTTGATAACCGCGACGAGCTCGAGCCCCTTCCCGGGTGCCTGCCGCACCCAGAACATTCCGGAGCTGCGGACGGTGACTCTGGAGGCCTCAGCAGGGTCTGGGCTTGGTGGAATGTTCTGGGTGAGGGTCTACAGCTGGTGGAGTCCGGGGGGGGTCTCCAGACCCCCGGGGGGTCCCTGCGCCTCGTCTGCAAGGGCTCCGGCTTCGACTTCGGCAGCTTCGACATGGAGTGGGTGCGGCAGGCGCCCGGGAAGGGGCGAGTGTCGCGGGTATTAGCAGCAGTGGTCGCACACCTAACGCGCCGTCGGTCAAGGGGCGCTTCACCATCTCCAGGGACAACGGCCAGAGCACGGTCACGCTGCAGATGAGCAGCCTCTGGGACGACGACACGGCCACCTACTACTGCGCCAGAGGGCTGACGATGATGTGATGGTATCGTCCCGCCGGACCCCAGCCGGGCCCCCAGTTTGGTACCCCAGGTCCTTGGCCCAACCTCAACCGTGGGCCCCAAAGCTTGGCCTGATCCACCAAACCTTGGTCATGTCCACCAACCCTTCAACTTTGGTCCAAAAACTCAACCAGTTGTCCCGAACCTTGACCATTTCCACCCAACCGCATCTGGTTGTGCCCCAAAGCTTGGCCTTCTCCACCAAACCCTGACCACGTCCACCAAACATTGACCGTTGGTCCCAAAACTCAACCATTTGCCGTGAAACTTGACCATTTCCACCCAAGCTCATCTGATTTGACCCAAACCTTGACCTTCTCCACCAAGCCTTGACCATTTCCACCAACCATGACCACCAGCCCCAAACCTCAGCAGTTACCCCAAACGTGACCACGCGCACCACGTCTCACACGTCCCCATCCAGCCTCACCCATTCCTGCCCCAAACCTCACTCGCTCTGGCCCCAGACGGTGACTCGTTGCGCCCAGCCTCCACCTCTGCCCCAGGTCCCAACTGGTTGTGTCCCACACCTCCAGGCTTCGCCCAAGGGTCCGGGTTTTTGCCCCAAAACTCGTTCCTTTGGAACCAACGTGCCCCACACCACCAGCACCACCTTCTTTGGCGCAGTAGTAGGTGGCCGTGTCGTCCCTGAGGCTGTCATCTGCAGCGTGACCGTGCTCTGGCCGTTGTCCCTGGAGATGGTGAAGCGCCCCTTGACCGACGGCGCGTACTGGTGCCACCACCAAATACTCGACGTACTCGAGCCCTCCCGGGCGCCTGCCGCACCATCCCTGCGACGCTGCCGAAGGCGAAGCCGGAGCCCTTGCAGACGAGCTGCAGCCCTCACCAGAACATTCCACCAAGCCCAGACCCGGTGAGGGCTCAGGTGTCACCTTCAGCAGCCACGGAATGTTCTGGGGCGGCAGGCGCCCGGGAAGGGGCTCGAGTCGTCGCAGTATCACAAGTGGTGGCTACCAGGCTACGCGCCGTCGGTCAAGGGGCGCTTCACCATCTCCAGGGACAGCGGCCAGAGCACGGTCACGCTGCAGATGAGCAGCTCAGGGACGCGACACGGCCACTACTGCTGCGCC